>NC_079441.1:60470718-60528218 GCF_903798145.1 Danio aesculapii
TTGCAAGTGTTGAGTCATGTGAAGGAGCCTCAGATGGAAACGTTTGTTTTGTGTTTACCTTATGATTAAAGTTGTTGCACGTTAACCAGTTTCCACCTCTGACTGGGCGAGTTTTAGCTACTTTTAGTGTTCGATACAGAGGAACATAACATAGCCTACTGCCAGCTAGCGTTTCGGAAGTGTTATTGCAGAGCAACAGCATGCAGAAGTATAAATGCATGGCTACGCACAAGGTAAGCGCCATAGCTCACACTGATCACTCGACACAGAAATATAAAATCAGCCTTAAGCCGAAGGAAAATGAATGAATGAATAAAATAATTAACATTTCAGCATTCTAGTTGTTTTTAATAATTAAAATAGTTTTATTATGTTTTTATATTTCTAATTAGAAATTCTGAAAATGTATTAGCAACAATCATTTAATATTGTATACTTTTGTATATTGTATTTTTTCATATATTTAATTTTTGGATTATTTTCGTTTTTGGGGCAGTGAATTGTCCCTTTAAATTGCTTGGGATTCTGAAGATTTTGAACTTGCAGTAGATTTTTGGGATTTTTTATATCTAAAATTAGCTACCCAAACAGAAAATAGCGTTTTCCAGGTGTTTGCCAGGAATACTGTACATGCATACATTTGCAGAAACCTAATTGTGTCAGAGCAGGCGTCTATGTTGAGTCATGTTACCTCGAGGGTCGTTTATATCATAGCGTGAGCGTGGATTTGTGTGTATTATGTTGTAACATCAGTAGTTTGATCACTTCTTCAGCACCTCTGCATGTAATGACCATCACAGTGTGAACAGCGGGCTAATCTGGCGTTGCCCTGAGCTCCTTCTTTCTCTCTCTCTGCTTCTGTTTGTTCAGACATTAGAGCATAATTACTCCTCTGAAATAATTGTTTTCTTAATCGCAGCTATCATAATTATCTTGTGGACCTGGGCTGAGAAACAGGGGAGTGAGTTTATTGATGAAGGACGCTCAATGACAGTCTGTGTGTGGGTATGTATGTGTGTACTGTGTGGTGTGTGTGTGTGTGTTTTGAGGGCGACACGGCAGGCAGGGATGTTTTGAGTAATGTGTCCACAGCCCCCGGAAATGGAGTTTTGCTTTTCTGTCACATTGACATTGATTTATTCATGATAAACACCTTCTCGTGCTCCTGTCCAGCCAAAGGTCCTCTGTTATACAGGAAATGAAGAGCATGAAAAAAGTAAAGGAAACATCAAGAAAAAAATAATAATAATAACATGGAACATATATGTTTGTGTTAATGTGTAGCTAGTATTTCTCTGTGAGGACCGGGGAGTTTTGACCCTTGGGGACATTTCTTTAGGTCCCCAAGAGGAAAATGGCTCATAAATCACACAGGATGAAGTCATTTGAAAATGTAAAAATACAGATTGTTTTTTTTGAGGGGTGGGTTTAGGGGTATGATTGAGGAATGGAGATAGAATATACAGTTTCTACAATGATTGGGAATGGGAAATCCCCCTAAGGATAGTTGTACAAATGTGTGTGAGTGTGCTGGTTTATGTATATAAAAGAAAGAGGATAGAAATAAGTTACAAATGTCAAAACATACCTTTTGGAACAAACTGATTTGTGTATATGTGTTGTATGTGCCAATAATAATTTAAAATACATAAAAATTACCTTGTTTCTTAACGCAACCTTTTTTCTATTTAAACTTACTCTTACTAGTATTATTTTTAAAATGTATTATTATTTTTTTTCTCTCTCAGTTGATATGTTTGTTTATAATTCATGCATTTTATTTATTTTATTTTGAGGGGGTAGTGGGAAAATAAGAAAACAGAAAGACAGTCTGTAATTGTTCCTATGTTGTATTGTATACTACTATGTATGGTCTTGTTTAAACACCAAAAAAGACCTTATTTTATTTTATTTTATCATAGATTATTGTTATTTAAAAGATTATTTTATTTTATTTTATTTTATTTTATTTTATTTTATTTTATTTTATTTTATTTTATTTTATTTTATTTTATTTTATTTTATTTTATTTTATTGTGCATGTACTTTTGCCATCTTTGTTCTTGCTCTGACCCACAGAGAACTGCAGGAAAACCAAATTACATTAATATTAATGAACTCTTATAATTTTTTATAGATTACCATAGGTGTTTATAGATGTAAAAATGAGATTTCTAGATATCTGCAACAGTATTTTACTAGTTAAGAAGCACTGAAGATAAAAGTAATTAAATTTCCACTAGTTGTAAAGGTCAATTCAGATATCAGCTGCCTGCGTTATCAACAATGAATTTGTCACTATAAAAATGTGAATTACTGATATCGGGAATTCTTTTGATACTAGTTGAAATGTAAATTCTTGATATCAGTTCAATTTATTTCAACATGTTACATTTTTTTTTTTTTTCTGATATCTGAAAATGGATTTTTGATATAAATATATGTCTACTTAAGATCCATTCAGTATAACAGTAGTTTATGTAGCACAATATCTTATCAGGACATGTTTAGTACAAGAACCATTTGATGACAAATAAATGAAAGACCAGCCACAAAATGCTATTTCATTATTATTTATTTATAATTTTTTAACCTTTTATTGAGATAGGATAGTGGAGGACAGACAGGAAAACACTGGCAGCAGAGAGAAGGATTGGCATAGGACCTCAAGCCAGGAATTGAACTTAGGTCGCCCTGAGCACTTTGGTGCTATATGTTGGAGTACTTAACTTCTAACTTAAATATTTATACTTTATATAGTTTTACTTTTACATATGGAGATCTGATTTTTTTATTTATTTTATCTTCATATGTTAGCATTATTTTTATTGTTGTTTAACATATTAGCCAATTTAGTTTGCATAGTTTAATATGCATTTCATTTTAATATGCATGCCATGTAAATTTTAAATCACTTTTACTGTTGTAATTGAAAGTAGACACTAAAAGGGACCACAAGCATGAAGTAACATTAAGTTCTAATCACAAATCTTATTTTATCTTATTTTTAATATAATTCATGCCAAGCCTCTTGTCACACATTCTTTTTCTCACCATCTCAGTCTTCATCTTAGCACAATATTTAATTTTATTTTTATTTAATTAATTTCTTCTTTTTTAAAGATTATTTTATATGTATTTATTTACAGAAGCCAGGGCACAGCATATGGTTGTTTGTTTGTTTAGCACCATTTGAATGAAATAACAATACTAGAACAGACACCAGAAAAGAAATATGTGCAGCACATATTTGAAATCCAAATGAGTTTATTTGGATAGTCATCTTGTTAATGACCTACTGCTTAGCTGAACCGTCTAAAGATTGGAGAGAAAAGAGAAAGAAACAGAAAATCAACATGGGGACTGAGTATATTAAACATTGCATGATGAGAATGGTTTAATTCATCATAATCTGATTGTTTCTGGATGAGGGAATAACTTACTATTGCGGCTGTATTAAACTGAAACTGAACTGGCAGTCATGAGTGCTGCTCAGACAAGATTAGTTTTCTAAATACCATTTGAGTTTCAGCTATTAATAGAAGACATATATGATTCGAATATCATTGAAATTTGTTTAGAAGAGCACCATGAATCCTATTCAAATGAATACAATCAAATGTTTTAGGTTTTGAATTAAAACAAGAGAAAGAAATAGGGACATCATAGTATTGGCCTAATAGACCCTTTTCACAAGACTGTTATGACTCGTTTAACAGTGATCATAATCTTAAATCCTTCAAATTTTTTTATATTTTTATTTTATTTATATGCATTTATGAATGTATTATATCATTTAATTACTGTTTATGCAAGGTGTTTGTAATGCTGTGTCTATGGGGCGAGTAAATTTGACGTTATTCTCTCCTCTGGTTGCCGTCATCAGTCTCACACTATTTTTCCCCTTTTTCTGAAAGTCTTGAGAACACCATCGTGGAGTTTTTCTTTTATTATTTCAGCAATTAAGAGTGTAAAAAAAATATTTGTTGTACTCTCCTATTCACTGTGCTTTAAATTTACCCAACTATGACAGCTTCCGTTACTGAGAAACCCGGAAATGTCAAAAGGGTTGATACAGATTAGAATATTTTATTGACTGTTTGCTTAAAAATGACTGTTTTCCAGTTTCATTTTCTTCTTTGGATGGCAAATCTTATGGCGGCAAATCAATGCCAATATTAATCGAGCGCAGCGGTGATGTTTGCGCGCGAGGAGAAGTGAACCGTGAGCAGATTACAGATCTACACGCGAGAAATCTACAGCTCGCGAGCGCACAGGGGATCTTCACGCGCGCGCTCAACTGATCCAGCGCGAAGAAAACAAGTCCCGCGCGCGCACCTCATCATCTGTGCGCATGATATACGCTCTCGCGAGCGAGGTCATGCCTACAGCGCGCGCGCGCGATCAGTTCTCTCCGCTCGCTCGCTGGTTCTTCTCTCTGCTCGCGCGAAACATTTTGGATTTTTGTCAGTCCTGGGGCGGGACTTGGTTCACTTGTTATCTCTAGCGCTATTGGCTACTCTACCTTTCCGGAAGTTAGCCGGGATTGGACGCCGATTAAACGACGAACCATAATTCACGTGATTTTATCATCAGCTTAACAAACATGGCTTCAACGGACCAGCACGTAAGTAATCATTTCATTTATTATGAAAATTATTGCCTTTGTTAGAAAAGGTAGTTATTAGAAACTTTATTAACAGGCGCCCTGTTTACTGACACATTGTCTTGTTAAATCAACTAATCTACTTAATCTTTAATTTATATTTAATTTACACAAAGCAAATTAAAATTTTTATTATGCTTACTTTGTAGTCAAAGCATCAATACTTCATCAATATATGCAATTGCACCATTGAAGGTAGTAAAACTACATTATTCACAAACTAGTGTATACTTTATATTTGGTATTCTGCTCAAATAAAGTATATAGCATTGCACACTGTATTTGTTTCTTTCACATTTAAGTTTTCATTATATAAATTTTGTTTAGAGGGAGCACTGCAAAAAAATGCTTTTCTTACTTAGATTTTTTGTCTTGTTTCTAGTATAAATATCTAAAAATTCCTAAATCAAGAAGAATTTTCTACACAAGCACAACATATTGTCTTGTTTTGAGAAATAATATGCCAATGTGAGTTTTTCCTTAAAACAAGCAAAATAATCTGCCAATGGAGTAAGCAAATTAATCTTGTTTTTTCTTTTGACGTAAGATTATTTTGCTTACCCCATTGGCAAAAACTCAATTAATATTAACATATTATTTCTCAAAACAAGACAATATGTTGTGCTTGTGTAGAAAATTCTTCTTGATTTAGGAATTTTTAGATATTTATACTAGAAACAAGACAAAAAATCTAAGTAAGAAAAGCATTTTTTTGCAGTGCTCCCTCTAAACAAAATTTATATAATGAAAACTTAAATGTGAAAGAAACAAATACAGTGTGCAATGCTATATACTTTATTTGAGCAGAATACCAAATATAAAGTATACACTAGTTTGTGAATAATGTAGTTTTACTACCTTCAATGGTGCAATTGCATATATTGATGAAGTATTGATGCTTTGACTACAAAGTAAGCATAATAAAAATTTTAATTTGCTTTGTGTAAATTAAATATAAATTAAAGACTAAGTAGATTAGTTGATTTAACAAGACAATGTGTCAGTAAACAGGGCGCCTGTTAATAAAGTTTCTAATAACTACCTTTTCTAACAAAGGCAATAATTTTCATAATAAATAAAATGATTACTTACGTGCTGGTCATAAGCCATGTTTGTTAAGGGGATGATAAGATCACGTGAATTATGGTTCGTCGTTTAATCGGCGTCCAATCCCGGCTAACTTCCGGAAAGGTAGAGTAGCCAATAGCGCTAGAGATAACAAGTGAACCAAGTCCCGCCCCAGGACTGACAAAAATCCAAAATGTTTCGCGCGAGCAGAGAGAACTGATCGCGCGCGCGCGCTGTAGGCATGACCTCGCTCGCGAGAGCGTATATCATGCGCACAGATGATGAGGTGCGCGCGCGGGACTTGTTTTCTTCGCGCTGGATCAGTTGAGCGCGCGCGTGAAGATCCCCTGTGCGCTCGCGAGCTGTAGATTTCTCGCGTGTAGATCTGTAATCTGCTCACGGTTCACTTCTCCTCGCGCGCAAACATCACCGCTGCGCTCGATTAATATTGGCATTGATTTGCCGCCATAATATCTGCTGCTGGGTTGCAGCTGAAAGGGCATCTGCTGTGTAACGTATGCTGGAAAAGCTGGCAGTTCATTCACTGATGACGGGACTAAGAGACTAATTAAAAATTATATTATATTATATTATATTATATTATATTATATTATATTATATTATATTATATTATGTTATGTTATATTACAACCTATTGTGATTTTATGCAAACAAAATAATAAAAAAAGCATTGGAATTTTGATCACACTTTACAATAAGATTGCATTAGTTTTTGCATTTGTTAATGTATTTACTAACTTACTTGTACACTGTTTATTAAACCTAGTTTAACATTTACTAATGTATTATTAAAATCAAAATTTGCGTTAATGAACTGTGAATGGATGACTATTTTCATTAACTAACATTGATAAATAATAAATTATTCATTACTTGTTCATGTTAGTGATCATAAACACTTTAACTAACATTAACTAATGGAACCATTTGTAAAGTGTATTGTAAAGTATTATTATTAAAAAACATTATCAATAGTTTCAAAGATCACACTTTATTGTGATGGTCCTTTTGTTGAATTTAGGCTACATTGCGTCTACATTTTAACTAATACGCATTAGATTATGAGTTAGGTTGAGATTGTTAAGACTGTATAAGGTTGGCGTTAGCGTTAGGGTTAGGGTTAGTGTAAGTTGACATGTACTTGCAAAGTTTCTTATAGTCAGTTACATGTCTGTTGAAGGACCAGTATTAACAGATATTAAGCAGACAATCTACTAATGCTCAAATGGACCATCAAAATAGAGTGTGATCATTTCAAAAAAATAAAACACAATCAAACAGTATACTCAAAACTTTATTCAATCTAGAAAACCTTAATTTATCCCCCTTTGATTAAATTTTTTTTCTTCTTTTTTTGAATATTTCTCAATTGATGTTTAACAGAGCAAGGATATTTTCACAGTATGTTTGATAATATTTTTTTCTTCTGGAGAAAGTCTTATTTATTTCATTTTGGCTAGAATAAAATTAGTTTTAAATATTTTATCAACCATTTTAAGGTCAAAATTATTAGCCCGTTTAAGCTATATTTTTTTTCGATGGTCTACAGAACAAACCATCGTCATACAATAACTTGCCTAATTACCCTAACCTGCCTAGTTAACCTAATTAACCTAGTTAAGCCTTTAAATGTCACTTTAAACTGTATAGAAGTGTCTTGAAAAATATCTAGTCAAATATTATTCACTGTCATCAGAGCAAAGATAAAATAAATCAGTTATTAGAAATGATTTATTAAAACTATTATGTTTAGAAATGTGTTGAAAAAAATCTTCTCTCCGTTAAACAGAAATTGGGGAAAAAATAAACAGGGGGGCTAATAATTCTGACTTCAACTGTACAGTATATTATATCCAGAAAACCTCTATTTACACAGCTAATGTTATCCAGAGCTGCATTTTTCCCATTGAAATCCATTACCGCCCATGAAATCGCACCATCTCTATTTCTTCCTCTCCCAACTCACATTTCAACTTCACAGGTTAAACATTTCCTCTGAACGCATTCTCTCGCAATCCCTAAAACGCCAAACGATGTATCACTATAATGCATGATTTGCCTGTCTTGACAGCTCCACTGTTTGCAGATGCATTTAATAGACTAGTGCTTATGATGTAGATAATGCGGCCTGCCAGGAAACGGCACTCGCTGTTTTGTTAGAGCAGTCATGTGTCAATCATAATCCAGCTGAGGTGTGAACGCAATACCCTGTTTTGTCATTTCTCTCCTCAGACTGTGTTGGAATTTTTGCATTACGCTGCCAGATATTTGCTCAGGAGAGTCGACGGCATTTGTTCCACAGGCGAAAAGCACATGGTCCGAGTTTTGCGATATCCTGTCCGCCCTCGGGTTGTTTACAGCTTTGCTTTTCGCTGACTCTTAGGCCTCTGTCACCCCGACTAGCCGAACCGCTGCGCTTACGCTTGTCATTTACTGACATTAGTGGGTCAGTTGTCAGATTGACTGCTCGTATTCACCGTGAGTCTCGAACGCCTGTTGTAGCGCAGTGTCACTGGCCCGTGATTGACGGATTCGGGGACACACAAGAAGAGGGAAAGATAGCTGAAGGAGATCGGCTGAAATCGTTTGCAACGTGATCACGCTAGCCGATGCCAAAGAGTCTGCTTTTCTTGTTTGTTTGTGTGTGCTTTGCTAAGTTGAAATGGAGTTCAACTTTCCGACATTATCCTGTTAGGAAAGGCACATGAAAGCATTTTTTTTTGTGAGTTTGATGGATACCTGAGACCGTAATCCATTTCTGCTGGCAAAGATAATGGATTTGCCCCAGATGAGGTTAGATATTCGGCACCAGAACAGGAAAGTGCATATCTTTTTCACTCCTGACTGAGGGAAATATTGGGGGGTGAGATTTGAAAGATTTAGAAGAGCACACATTTTAAATATAGCGCAGATTTTTAAAATTAAATCAATTAGTCAATCAATTAGTCAATTCATCAATCAATCAACCAACCAACCATAAGTCAGTCAGTCAGTCAAATATATGACAGAAATTGAATATGTATTATTATTATCATTATTATCATTATTATTATTATTATTATTATTATTATTATTATTATTATTATTATTATTATTATTATTATTACTACTATTATTAGTATACCAATATAATAATACCAATAATAATAACTGCATTTTATATCTACTCATCTTTATAAATAAGTAAAAACCACAATCTATTTAATATATTTTAGCTGCATACATTAAGTAATGAAGTTTGCACTGCGTGCTTGCCATGTTTAAACTTTTTTTGGTGCATTAATCTTGTCAATAATGATATTCAGAAGGTCATAATTTGCACTCATTAAATAATTACTTTGTATAGTTTTTTATTTTACATTCTTCGGAGATACAAAACACAGACGTTTCAGCACAACGCCTTCCTCAGTGTGTGGCACAATCCTCTCACTCCACCCTTTTATCCCACAGGTAAATAACTGGTTAATTAATTACATCGACAAGATATTTTGAAAACAGTAAAACCTACTAAAAAACTAAAACAGTTTTCAGTAAATTGTTCATTAACATATACTGAACATAGCAATTTTATTAAATTAAGGATACATAAAGATTGGCATGTATTATCTATCGACAAATCTTTAAATAGTCCATTTCAATCTCATACATTATTTACCTTTAAAAGATCCCAAAATTTTGTAAATATGATGATTAACTCATGTATAGTACACATAGTACATGTATAGTAAAAAAAAAAAAAAAAAACGGTCAAAGGACTGGCAGCAGGGCTTCCAGAGATATCCTACAGAACATATTCATTTCACAAAATTACAAGCAAAAACTGTAAAAATACAGATCATACTTTATTGTCAAAATTCATTAAATTACAGTTTATTACTGATGTTAATTTGCATTTAAACTGTGAAAAAACAGAAAAGCTGTCAGAATAAAATGTAGATAACCTGTAAAAAAAAAAAATAAAGTAATTACTTGCTTCATAATTACAAGTTATTACTGTCATTTTAAAGATTATAACTGTAATGATACAGGTAATTACTGCCATTTTACTAATTATTACTGCAATCATACAGATTATTACTGTCATTTTCCAAATTATTATTGTAAATATTTAATTTATTAGTGTAATTATACAGATTAATTAATGTGATTTTAAAGACTATTATTGTAATCATTCATGTTATTAATGTAATTATAAAAATTAATTAATGTGATTATGATTATGATTATTTTAATTACACGTATTAATTCAGGAAATTACACACAACATCTCTAAGTATTCCATAAAATTTCTGCTTTTAACATACCTTATAAAAAATATATTTTAAAGAATGATTATCACTTTACTATCTTCAATAGTACTAAAAATTATTTGACAGCATTTTTGTTTCCCTATTTTTAAAGGAATAATCTGAAATATTAACATAAAATTACGTGTTACTCTCTGAAAATACAGAAAGTTTCCTTAAAAAAAGCAGAAAATAACGTAATACCACATACAAGCAATATCTGTAAATTGAATGTTACAATTTTTTATTACAGAAAATATCTGTATATTTATATATATATATATATATATATATATATATATATATATATATATATATATATATATATATATATATATATATATATATATATATATATATATATACAACACATTTCTAAACATAATAGTTTTAATAACTCATTTCTAATAACTGATTTATTTTATCTTTGCCATGATGACAGTAAATAATATTTTACTAGATATTTTACAAGACACTTCTATACAGCTTAAATGCATTTAAAGGCTTAACTAGGTTAATTAGGTTAGCTGGGCAGCTTAAGGTAATTACACATGTTATTGTTTAACAATGGTTTGTTCTGTATAGAATAAAATAGCTTAAAGGGGCTAATAATTTTTACCTTAAAATAAATAAAACAAATACGATTTTTTCCAGAAGAGAAAATATTATCAGACATACTGTGAAAATTTCCCTGCTCTGTTAAACATCATTTAGGAAATATTTAAAAAAGAAAAAAAACATTCAAAGGGGGGGCTAATAATTTTGACTTTGACTGTAAATAGGGAAGTTATCACGTCAGTTGAAGTTGCGAATTAGTAAACATACATCAAATATACGACCACAAGATTTAACTTCGGCAGTAGCAAGACTTTATACGATTTTATAGATTTTGGACATGACGTTAAACAACTAGGATGGATAGGAATCGAGAAAATATTTGAGCCACATAGAGGAGATAATCTGAATAAAAGATTATTACAAAGAGAAACGTTCTGGATTCATAAATTAAAATCACTTACACCTAGAGGTTAGAATGAGGAACTGGACCTTTATGTGTTTCTTTAATGGTTTGTTGTTTAGCTATCATATTGTGAATCATGATTTTGAGCTTGTATAATGTGATTACAATGTATTTTTAATGTTTTAGAATGTGGGAATTCAATTGCATTGATGTAGACATGAATAAGTGAAAGCTATGTTATTTTCCTGTGAATAAATGTTTTTAAAGGTGAAGGTAAATATTTCTTGCGTGGTTAATAATAGTATATTGAAATGAAAATGAGATTATTAAGTGGCCGTCTAAATAGTGACGCAGTGTGATAGACTGTGGCATAAAAGGTTGGAGTGAGAGGATTGTGTCACACACTGAGGATGGCGTAATGCCGAAACGTTTGTGTTTTGTATCAACGAAGAATGTAAAATAAAAAACTATACAAAGTAATTATTTAATGAGTGTGGATCATGAGCTGCATACATTAAATTAAGCAAAACATACCGATTTTATCACCCAGCCTCAAATGTTAAAATCCTTAATATATGAATATATATATTTTTGGGAAAAAAAGCTTTAATATTCCTTAATGCTTTAATATTTTGTAAGTGAGTGAGTGAGTAAATAAATAAATAATGTGCAGTTCATAAATGAATTTAAAATCCACTGTTTGTGCAATGTCGTGAACCGAGAGAAGATGTGGCGGTGTTAAATATCTGCCGTGTTTATTTATCATTAAATTCTCTAAAAATAAACAGGAGAGGAGCATGTTTGGATCTGGAGTGTGAAGCAGCACCCTGAAGGTATTGTTCCTTTTCATGAAGCGAGGGGTCAGAGGTCGACTAAGCCTTTGAAGCCATCACATCATCCCTTCGGAATATGTTCTGGCTTAATCCACCGCTTAAAGAGCAATTAAAAGTTGAGCTAGGATTTTAAGAAAAGAGCATAGACAAATGTTTTGAGGTTCCCATCTGCTTCTGCTTTTTTCCCCCTTCATCTTTTCAGTTCTTGTCGGGAATGTTAATGCGACTTCTCAAATGTTAATAAGAATGATAAGGCGTGTGTAAAGGTGGAGTTGTGAAAGTTGTTTTAACTTGCCCAATATATATATATATATATATATATATATATATATATATATATATATATATATATATATATATATATATATATATATATATATATAAATATATATATATATATATATATATATATATATATATATATATATATATATATATATATATATATATATTTTTTTTTTTTTTTTTTTTTTTTTAAATCCTTCAGCAAGCGAGTCTGACACCACCTTTTTTTGTAATTTGGTTAGGTATTACTGGTTTTCTGTTGTAAAATATGTACTTTAAAATACAATTTCTCCTTGATGGCAAAGCTGAATGTTCCAACATAGGCTCATTCTGAAAACGTAGCCCTCTATACATTTATGGAGTTCGCAAATTATGTAGCCAGAAGTACGTATGGCTACATTTCACCTTTAAAACGAATGCTACGGGGCGGTATGACGCCGTTCCTTTTCACGCTTACCAGCTGACCACTTGGATGGCCTCCATATGGATGGGTTTCCCCCTGTTACTAGTTTGTCTGGGTAAATCGGTGCTTTTGAAAACACTATTGGTTGGGTTTAGGGAAAGAGAAGGGTGGGTGGGTCAGTCAATCAATCAGTCATTCAGTTAGTCGACAGCGGCCTCTGGTCGTTTTACATGAGAAGAGCAGGCATGAATGGCACTCGCGAAAGAAATTTGAGACCTCAAAAAGCATACACAGCGGCCTCTGGTGGATTTACAAAACAAAAACTGCAATAAAATGTAGCTCCTGGGATGTATTTGGCGCTCTCCAGAAATATATATAGTGGTACATTTTCAGAATTAGCCTGGGTTGGAATGTTTAGTTTTAATTGGTGCCTCAGAGATATTTCTAATACTGACTCAAGAAAAAAGTCTTATCACATTTGAAAGCAGTTGACAATTGCTGAGAATGCTGTTGATAAGTGCTGACAATTTATTCAGTGGTAACGTTATATACCCTGATACCACCCAGCCCTATTCACAAGTATACATTTGTTTTTCTTATCGAATCCTTGTAATGTGGCGTTCAAGATGAGAGGGACGAATGTTTCTACAGGTGGTTTGTTCAGCCCAACCCCTTTTTAACGTCATTCAGAATAGATGGTCAACTGTTTGAGAGAAATTGGGCATACTGGGAATAGACCACAGCCAGGAATTCTGCTTCTAACTACAAGGAATTCTGGAAACTTATAATTGCTGAACTATTTTTGTGGAGATGAAAATTGCGATCTTAGGCAATGCAAGGCAAGTTTATTTAAATAGCACATTTCATACCAATGGTAATTCAAAGTGCTTTACATAAACATCAATAAAAGAAACAAGAAAATAAAAATGCTAAAAATAATTAAAAATAATTAAAAACAGATTAAAATGTGTTAAAACAGGTTATAAAAGAATGAAAAAGAAAAGAAAGACATAACAAGTTGTCAGACGTAGCACAGTGCTCATTCAGTAAAGGCACAGCTTCACAGATGTGTTTTCAATCTTGATGTGAATGTGCCTAATGTTGGATCACATCTGATCATTTCTGGAAGCTGATTCCAGCAGCGAGGGGTGTAGTAATGTAATGTATTGAGGTCCTAGGCCATTTAGTGATTTATAGACGAGTAATAATACTTTAAAATTTATTCTGAATGTAACTGGGAGCCAGTGTAAAGACCTGAGGACAGGTGTGATGTGCTCTGATTTTAGTTGAACAATGGTTTTGGAAAACGCACCCCAGATCTGCTCAACTAAGTCCACTTTAATCCTTCCTCTCTCCACAATTTGGATAATAATTGGTATAAATGTACTTTTGGGAAGTTTTATGGAGTCCTAGGTTTCCACAGTCATAAAAAAAACAGGAATAAGATGTACCCGAGGAGCCTCATTAGCTCCCAGTTTTTGATTAGAGTAAGAGCAGTTCGTTGTTTGTGATTATATAGGAGAAAATGATGCATTCTACACTCTTTGCTCCACATATAAACGCTGCCTTCTTGATTAAGAATGTATGAACGCTGATAAACAAGGCCAGCTAATTTCACTACAGTGACTAACATCCTCAGTGTTTTGTTTGGCAAAGGCACGAACATCTGGAACACTTGGCATGCGGAAAGGCAAAGTTGGCCTGAGAGGAAATGGACTGGAACGGCAAGATGCGATTCATCGCTATGCCATTGCGAGAGTGTGAGGTGGAGTGGATGACAAGAAAAAATGGGTAGATGAATGAACGAGTGAATGAATGAATGATCAGGCCAGGTGAGATAGCCATGCCTCGGTGCTTTCCAAAAGGATTACATTCAAAAGCAGTCAACGAACTCTGAAGGTTTTATCTGAGGAACTTCAGAGGGAGAGGAAAAGAAAGAAGAAACTATTTTTAAGTGTCTGAAGGCTTTATATTTCTTTGTGAAGGAATGCTCTTGAAGTGCTGATCAGTTGAGTTTGAGGCTTGTCCATGAAAAGGCCACTTGATGGGTTAAAAAAATGATTAAAGAGGCCCTCGTAAAAGCTGTAGACTTGTGGACGGCAATCAAAGGAGGGCCTCAAAAGTGCCCCGAAACTGTTTAATGTTTGCTGTGGCTCGGCTTGAATATATACAGGGGTCCCTTAGAGTAAGACCGCTCGACTGAAACACAACAGACTTGGGTAAGATATCAGAAGTGCTCTCCTCTGAGGAAGTGGTCCAGTTGTAAAAATCTGCCCTGGAAGTTTTCAGCGCCTCCAGTGAGATGTGTTGATATATGCAGTGCCAGAAAGACCTTAGACCTGGCTAAACTCCAGCAGGTCTCAGGAGGTCTAGAGCCCATCTGGAGGTCCTCATAGGCAGGAAGGCTGAGGAGAAATGAAGCCTGACCAGCGCCAGTCATCCCTTAAGACAAAGCAGACACCTGAGCCTCCCCGAGCTCCAGGATAAACAAAACTCCCTGACCTCCTCAACAGGGGCTCTGCTAGTCTGTTAAACACACACATTCCTTGCTTAATGTGTTGCGATGCCTTTTAGACTTAAGATGTCTAGGGCGAAAGAGATTAAACACCACTCTTTTATCAGGATTTGAGAAACATTCAGACTTGTACAGGTGGGAGCCATAGGGTTCTATACATGGCTAAATTCTCTGACACAAAAAAATAAAGCCACTTTTTTGTAACCTAATTATATAAGGCGTTTTTTTTATTATTGATTTGTCAAAAGCAATGACATATAATTATAAAAAAATATGCTAATAATATTCATAATAAAATTCTTACAAAAATATTAATAATAAAACAATTCAAACAAATAAATAAACTGAAGTAATTTTATTACCCTCTACTTGTTGAAAAATGATATGAGTATATTTCTTCTGTTGACCACAATTTATTATTTGTTTTATTAATTGGTAATTAAATATTTTAGTATAGCATGAACTTCCATAATATGTATTTATTAATTTTATATTTAATTACTTACTTATTACTTACTTACTTACTTACTTACTTTATTATACACTTGAATGTGCAACACAATCAATTTACAATAAAACAAATGTTGAGATTTTCACACTCACATTTGAGTCGGTACAGACCTAATCATTGGGTTAAAGCTGATTTATAAATTTAATTTAAATATTTAACCCAGAGGTTGGATCTGTGCCTATTTTAGCAAAATTATACCCAGTATTTTTATAGTGTATCTTCTTTTATGTTAAGTATGGTGAATATGGTTACTTACTTACTTACTTACTTACTTACTTATTTACTCACTCACTTAACATAGACTTGAATGGGCAACACTGTCAGTTTACCCCAAACAAATGCTGAGTTATTTACACCCACATTTGGGTCGGTACAAACCTAATCATTGGGTTAAAGCTGATATATACTTTTCAACTAAACATTTAACCCAGAGGTTGGGTTTGTCCCTATTTTACCCAGCATTTTTAAAGTATATCTTATTTTATGTTAAGTATGATATGTATGGCTACTTACTTACTTACTTACTTACTTACAATCAGTTTACCCTAAACAAAGGATGAGTTATTTACCATACAACCACATTTGGATAGGTACAAACATGATCATTGGATAAAGCTAACATAATTTTCATAAAAAAATGTAACCCAGAGTTTGGGTTTGTCCCTATTTTACCCAAATTTTACCCTGCATTTTTAAAGTGTATTTTCCCTTATGTTAAGAATGTTGAGTAAATGTTCATTTTTGGTTGAGGTAGCATTTCTACACTGTAAAAAATCCTGGTTGCCTTAAATTTCTAAGCTGAATCAAAATAACCGTATTACTTCATTGAAGAAATACAACAGCTTTCATAATTTATAGAATCCAGTTAGAACTTTATCAACTTAGTTTATTAAGTTACAGTGAGCTAAAAAACATATGGTGTCAGGAATCATTGATTATATAATTTTTACAGTGTACCAGTTCTCCCTCTTGAAACTCAATGTTGTGTTTTGACCAAGTCTACATTGCAATTCACAAGTCAATTAGATATCAATACATTGTTTAGCTTAAATGACAGGTCTTTTTGCAGAGTTCAATCAATCAGTCACTCAATAAATCAATGTAAACGTAAATGTTATTCGTGTGGCAGCATACATACTTTATTAAACTCAATTAACACTGCTGAATTCATTTAACCTTTGGAACTTTGACTGTTGACACATTTAACTGTTGCAAATTGCAACTGCACAACTGACTTTTCTAGGAACGTTTATGTGGGTGTGGAAAGTTGGGTTCATTGAAAATATCAGGTTTCAACAGGTATATCTCAGGATCTATAAGATTTCAGTAGTTTTAGTAGTCATGAACATGACATTTTTTCCCATAGCAAATATTAAGATTTTGTTGTGATTATTATTACGCATGATCTTTACAAACCTTTTAAATGGAATCAAACGAGAAACTAGATTAAGATCGGCGTTCAGTCTTGCATTCATCTTATTGTCTATGATTTCCAGATCACAGGTCTTTGGGAATAAAGATAAAACGCATTGTTCCTCTTGAGTTTTAGATGATCGAAATGCTTATCTTTCACTACTGGCAGTCTCATAAGGCTTGACTTTTGGTTAACTGTTCAGCCAGAGATTAAAAATGCGAAAAAACAACAACAACCTGAAGCTCATCCCAGAGCTGATATACCGGTTATTTTGACCTACAGTAGCGTTCGCCTTGGGCTGTTTTGTACAGTGGAAGCTCGATCAGATAGCAGTCTGTGGTTCACCCTCGGGGTGCTTATGAAAATTTGAACAGGGGTTAATTACAGGTTCTAGCACCAGGCCATCACGTCTAGACACCATTGACTGATTAATGTTTTGCTCTACAATTTTTCCAGCATCCACCACAATAACCACCTAAGTTGGATTTTCTTCCGGTCTGCAGTAGTATCTCATCTAATGTTATTTCTTTTTCTTCCTTCACTTCATCTTCTCCTTTCCTCGCTTGTCTGCTTGATTGCAGAAACACACAGGAGGCTTTAGAGTTTGTGTTTTTGGCTAAACCACTGCTCTCCATGGTTCATGGATATAGGTCACTCCACTACCCACATACATCCAAGACTCTCAAACACATACACACATTCTGCTAAGATAAGATGAGAGAGAGGGGAAAAAAGGTTTCAGAAGATAGAAAATGAGCTTGTTTACAGAATAGAGTTACTTCTGAAAAGAATGCAAATCCACTGGGTATTTTGCTTGTTTTTTATTTTATTTTTAAATAGTGTTTGCACCTATTCTGGGGTGCGTTTACGAAAACCATCATTAGTCAACTAATACTGCAGGTTCCGTCGTTACAAACATAGTTTGTTGATTTGGCATTTTCCAAATCCATCGTTCCAATGAACATTCACAAACTGCGTCGCAAACTAGTACGCTTGCAACTAGAGCTGTAGTTCGAAGCATAGTTCCTGGCTGTGTTCTATTCCCAGTTATCCCTCTATTCCCTATTCATTTAGAACGTTCCAACATTTAAATTCGGAATGATTAACAAAAAACTTTAATTAAAAAAACATCAAAGTCATCTCTCTTACGTTAATTCCCTTTTAAAGTGTTTTTTTATAGTTCAGTTTGAGCGATCGGTCACACAATTTTGATGGTCCATTTTTTGAATTTAAGTTACACACCAACTAATTCTCATTAAATAATGAGTTAGGTTGGGGTTAGGGTTAGACCTAGTCAATCAATAGGGGTTATATCAACAGATATTAAGCAGACAGTCTACTAATACTTAAATGGACCATCATAATAAAGGGTTACCTAGCGATCTTCATATTGATAATTGCGTTCCTTTCATAGTGCACTTATAATTTGCACACACACACAAAAAAAATAATATATATATATCTTTCTATAAAGAAGTACTTACTCCACTCTGTTTAGAGTGTCATTATGGACGTTTTACGTTATAACTAACGTGGTTCAAACGATGAGTCTGTGACAAAGTAGCTATGGTTTTGGGAAACACTGGTCATTACATCATTCTTTTTTTCCCGAACGATGCATCATATTATGATAGTTCAGCCACAAGTTATGTCGTTGTTTGGAAACACACCCCTGATGGGAGCAATCACTACACACTTAATATTTACAGTGCATTATCTCAGATATACAACTCATTTACTATATTTACTAGTATACAAAAGCAATCGATCACTTCTGATATGTGAAGACAAAACATACAGTAATAGGAACCGTTTTACAGTACTTGGACATAAAATTGAAAGCTAAAAAGATTTCAACTATTAAATTGAAATGCCACGTCTACTGTATATACTGTACATATATATATATATATATATATATATATATATATATATATATATATATATATATATATATATATATATATATATATATATATATATACAAACAAACAAACAATATATATATATATATAGTTTGTTTGTTTGTTTGTTTATTTATTTAAATATACAAAGATTTAGACAGTGTTTTTAATATATTTATTTAATGACAGATTTATTTGAATTCTAATTTATCAGATATTACGAACATATGTTATGAACACATAGAGTAATATAGAGCAATCATTTAATTTAATAGCCTTTCTGTGGTAAATGTTTTTAATGGTAATATGTGAAAATGTGTACAAGCCGTTTTATGCATTTTCACAGTTCAAACCCTGACACTGAATGATTACAGTACATTAGGCATAAAAAAGGTTCATTTATGCTATTTCTTGCAAGAACTATAACCTTAAAGAGCTGTCATTTAAAATAAGGTGCCTATGTCATGCTACATCATACACTGTAAGAAATGCAGGGTTCCACACAAGTCATTCATGTTGTCCCAACACAAATTGATTAAGTTAACTAAATACTTTTAACAAATTTATGTGGATTGAACATAAAGAATATAAGCTGTCCCGATGAAATCTCAAGAATTGTGTTGTTTCCCCTTATTTTTATCAGTGGTGTATACAGAAAAAAATAATTCTTGAGTAAAAGTACCATTACTTGCTGAAAAATATAGAGTAAACGTATCTGTTGTAAATATTATTCAAAGTATGAGTAAAAAGTAGCCCTTTCAAAAGTACTCAAGAGTAGTGAGTAGTGAGTATTAAAAAGCTGATGCATTTACATGTAATTTGTGGATGTGTGTGAACGTAACATTCTGTAGTGCATTTAGTTATTGCCCAGCAGGCATACAACGTCATAAGACGTTAATATTAGGTTAGATTTAGGTCGTGATGTCAGGTGACCAAAATACAATGTCTAGCCAGCATCTAAGGACAATGTTATTTTGATCACCAATAACAATGTCAAATAACATTGATATGTGGTTAATTTTAGGTTGTGTTGGAAAGTGACCAAAATCCAACCAGTCAACATCTTAAATTATATTGACATCAAAAACTGACATTTATTTGTTAGTTATGGCTACCAAAATCCAACGTCTGATAGACGGCATAGTGGTAACGTCCACACAACTTCAAGCTGTAACATCAATAAATGTTGATATTTGGTTGATTTGAAGTTGGACGTTGGACATTGATGTCGGTCTGATGTTGAATTCTGACATCAACCCAATTTTCATTTCCAAACAATACGCAACATCCTCACAACATTGAGGTTCAACGTCAATCTAGCGTCATGTTGGCATCTTGTGCCTGCTGGGTGTTTAAGGCCATTTCAGTCATCATACAGTAAACATCTGTCATTTTCACATCAGTGACATGCATCTAAACAGTCTCTGGCTCAATGGGTGTAAAGATTTTGGACATCATCTTGGAAACTTTTAATACTTCTAAACAGTTTTCTGCAATTAGAAATCAACTATGTCTTGGGGTAGTTCATTATGATATGATTTACCTTCTTTGTGCGATTTGATTGGGCATGAATCACAGGACGGATTTTTCTAATAGACAAGAAAAATAAAGTAGTGGCTGCAGCTTGACGGAAATTAGTGGAGTAAAAGTACCAATACTGCACAAAAAAATGTACTCAAGGGAAAGAAAAAGTACACATTTCTAAAACTATGTAGTAAATTACAATTTCTGAGAAAAAATACCCAACTATAGTAGTTTGAGTATTTGTAGTTTGTTACTTTATATCACTGATTTTAATTAAGTAGTTTGAACAAGTTAAAAACATATTTTTTTTGAGTGTAGATATAGACACATCAAAATGACATTCATGACCCTGGACCACAAAATTTGTCTTATGTTGCATATATATATATATATATATATATATATATATATATATATATATATATTAAGAAAATTTTGTCAATAGAGAAACATGCATTGTTTTGGTCAAGCTTTTAGATTTTTGTCTTATGCCAACAATCATTAGAATATTAAATGCAGGTTGTCTTCCTTGAAGATCTTTTGTAAGCATTCTACTGCAAATATTAAAAAAAAAATAATAATAATAATAATAAATAAATAAAAAAAAATATATATATATATATATATATATATATTTTTTTTTTTTTTTTTTTGCCTTTATTAATGATTTACTAGGACAATATCTTAATACCATTTATATATATATATATATATATATATATATATATATATATATATATATATATATATATATATATATATATATATATATATATATATTTATCTATTTATTTTTAAATTTCATGTGATGTATACATTTGAACTCCAAATCAATCAAAAAATGAATGAATATATGCATGCACAATAATAACACATAACGAAATAACACATTTACCAAACTGAAAGACCTTTACCAATGTTAAACAGGTAAGCAATTTCCAACTTACCATGGTCACAACCTGACCTCATTTATTAAAAAAGGGGAAAAAAAAGACAAAGCATGTGTCTAGCAGAAATGAAAGTCGTGTGCATCTCATCAGGGGGTCTTACATCCTTTCAACCTACCACTAAGAATAGCCCAGAAAGGATGAACATACACATGTATGCTCCAAATTTAATTAAATCCGTCCCTCATAAAGCCATTTCCACAGTAGGGAAGCCCAGCCAATCAATGCTCTATCAATAAACCAATCTATCTATCTTTGTATGGCCAGCCACTTTCCCATTCCGCCATTCTTCATGCATGACATTCATTGACTCTTATATTTGAAAATTGCATTTGCACCAAGCATAATGCCACACTCCACCAATTTATCTAAAGTTCAGTTCATTTGTGGGTAATTTAAGCTTCAACTCTTCAGCGTGGGACTTTGATTGCTGTCACACTTAGCTGCAGAGGCAGCCATTTCATTTCGGAGGTAGAGAGAGAGAGAGAGGTAGAGAGAGAGAGAGAGAGAGAGAGAGAGAGAGAGAGAGAGAGAGAGAGAGAGAGAGAGAGAGAGAGAGAGAGAGAGAGAGAGAGAGAAAGAATGGGGCTTTGATACATAAACATCATTTTGATCTGTTATTTCAGCGCAGTAGCGAGACCCCCTGTGGCTTCTATTTATTATGCAACAAATGTTTGACTATCCAAAGTGAAATTTTTAGTCCATGAATATTTATTTCAATTCATTTGTTGAATGTTGATTGTAATTACACGGAAACATGATTTATTGCCAAGATTTCTACATTAGCCAGAGAAACGGAAGAGATATATAAATAAATTAATGCAGCATAAGAATGAATGCCCAATGCATGCAAACGATTTCCTTAATTTTATCTGAATATTCTAGATATTGCTATGTGTGAGATGGTGAAGCAAGATTATTATTGTTTTTGCCTTGTGCAAAACATACCTTGTGTCCTCGTAATTCAAAACGCTAAAAAATCATACTTGATGGGATTCTTTGACATTTAGATTTGCCATGTTTCCTGTGAGGATTGCGTTTAGGGGTAGGGTATTTAGTGGTGGAAAGAGTACTGAAAAAATATACTTCAGTAAAAGTACAATTACTTGCCTAAAATGTGCAGGTAGAGTAAATGTATCTGTTGTAAATATTATAAAAGTATAAGTAAAAAGTAGCCCTTTCAAAAGTGTGTAGTGAGTATTACGCTATTCAAAGCTGATGAATTTACATGTAATTTGTGGATGTGTGTAAACGTAACATTCTGTAGTGCATTTAGTGATTGCCCAGCAGCCACACGATGTTGTAAGACGTTAATATTAGGTTAGGTTGTGATGTCAGGTGACCAAAATTCAATGTCTAGCCAGCTTCTAAAGACAACATTATTTCTCCAACACTGTATCTCCAATAACGACGTCAAATGACGTTAAAATTTGGTTGATTTTAGGTTGTCTTGGAAAGTGACCAAAATTCAACGTCAAGCCAACATCTTAAGCCAATGTTATATTGACATTAAGTACTGACATTTATTCATCAGGTATGGCAACCACAATCCAACGTCTGATAGACATCATATTAGTAACAGCAAGCTGCAACAGCATTAGATGTTGATATTTGGTTGGTTTTATGTTGCACGTTAGACATTGACGTCAGCCCTGATGTTGAGTTCTGACTTAAACCCGATTTTCATTTCCAAACAAACGTCCCCATGGCGTTAGGGTACAACATCAATTTGACGTCATGTTGACATCTTGTGCCTGCTGCGTGTTTAAGGTCATTTAGGTCATCATACAATAAACATCTGCCATTTTCTCATCAGTGACATGCATCTAAACAGTCTCTGGGTCATTGCGTGTAAAGATTTTGGACATCTTCTTGGACACTTTAAATGGTTCCAAACAGTTTGCTGCAATTATAAATCCTTATATGTTGTTCATTAGGATGCGATTTTATTTCTATGTGCGATTTGATTGGACAGGAATCACAGGACTGATTTTTATAATCCCCATTGACAAGAAACAAATAAAGTAGTGACTGCAGGTTGAAGGAAAGTAGTGGAGTAAAAGTACCAATACAGCACTAAAAATGTACTCAAGGGAAAGTAAAAGTTAAAATTTTTAAAACTACTCAATACATTACAATTCTTGAGAAAAACTACTTACTTACAGTAGTTTAAGTATTTGTAATTTGTTATTTACACCACTGAGGGTACTACATAAGTGGATTTTGGAGTACTTATGGAGCACATGGAGAGTTTGCATAAACATTATATGAAAGTATATGTGTGTTTCTTTGTTTGTGTCTGTACACTGTATTGCTAACATTGTGGGGACCAAATATCCCTACAAGTGTATCATAATCAAAAAAATTTGACCTTGTGGAGACGTTTTTTGGGGTTCACATGAGAAAATAGATCATAAATCACACATAATGAAGTATTTGAAAATGTAAAAATGCTGATTGTTTAATGAGGGTTGGGCTTAGGGGTATGATTGGGGTTGCGAGATGTAAAATCATCCAAACAAAATCCCCATAAATATAGCTGTGGCAGCACGGTGGCTCAGTGGTAAGCATTGTCGCCTCACAGCAATAAGGCCACTGTTTTAAGTCCCGGCTGGGTCAGTTGGCATTTCTGTGTGGAGTTTGCATATTTTCCCCATGTTGGCGTGGGTTTCCTCCAGGTACTCTGGTTTCCCCCACAGTCCAAACACATGCACTATAGGTAAACTGAATAAACTAAATTGGCCGGAGTGTTAGTGTGTGAATGTGGGAGTGTATGGGTGTTTCCCAGTACTGGGTTACGACTGGAAGAGCATCCGCTGTGTAAAACATATGCTGGATAAGTTGGCGGTTCATTCCGCTGTGGTGACCCCTGATGAATAAAGGGACTAAGCTGAAGGGAAATAAATGAATGAAAGAATGAATGAATGAATATAGCTGCATGTCTGCATGTGTGTGCGTGTACACTACTTTACATTGTAAGGCAGGCCCTGCTAACCTGACAGAATACAAATGCCAAGATTATGGCGACGTGTCAAATTAAAGGGACAATTTGGAGTAATGACGAGTGTTAGGCCACTCAGTCTGAAAGGCAGCGAGTTGGAAAGAAAAACAGGAGTGAATGATGGTGCTCCGTCTTGTTTAATATTCCTGAAAGAAAATGTGCATTGACAGGAAGTGGGGCAGCGGGGAGAAGACCAGAGGCAAATACTTAGAGACGCGACTGCTTTGTTAGTGTCTATTTAATGCATAAGCCGAACTTTTTTGTTGGAAAGGTTAGGGGGGAAAGCTGTTGTTGGTGGTGTGTTTTTTTTTGGTTGGTTGGTTGGTTGGTGTTTATAGTATCTTTATTAAGAGCAAGGGTCTTTCTTTTCCAGATCAAGTTATTCTTTGTAGATAGACAGAGAGAGCATATGCTAAATGTGTGGTCTTAATTATGATCTAACAAAGTTTGGCATTTGAATGAATGAATCAGTTAATAAATCAATCAATGAATAAATCAATTAATCAATCAATCAGTCAATGAATCAACTAATGAATCAGTCCATAACTGTCAACTCTCCCGTTTTCCCAGGATTCTCCCGTATTTTACAATTCTATCCTGCTTTCATTCCGTAAATGTATTTTCCCCTAGTTCTCCCATATTTTTTATCTTTCTGTGAAGGATAGCAATAAACATCAAAGAGCCAATGCTCCCTATACACAATCCATACCGCCAAACCACCAGGGGATGCCCCTTGCTCTTAAACATGAATTTGTTCTGTGCTTTCATTTTATTTAGGCATAAAAACACTTTGAAAAAATACAAAAATGGTAGGATTCCCTTCCTTACCTTTACAGGCACCATTGCCCCATCCTATGCAATACTCAAAACAATCAGTTCATGTAGCGGTGTATAACTGTCAGACATGCTTCATAGTGATAAATAGACACTATTTCTCAAGCGGATTCTGTACACACGATTTGAAGTGGATCGAAAGTGGACACTCTGGGTTTTGGGTGTGTGTTTGAACAGACATATACAATTACTACTACTACTACTACTACTACTACTACTACTACTACTACTAATAATAATAATAATAATAATAATAATAATAATAATAATAATAATAATAATAATAATAATAACAGCAATAATTTCTATAACACTTTTACAATGTAGATTGTGTCAAAGCAGCTCAACACAGTAGTTGATAGTAGATTGAAACTTTGTCAGTACAGTTTCAGAGTTGAAGTTCAGTTTAGTTCAGTTAAGTGTGGTTTAAACTGCATTGCTGAAAGGCCAAACACTGAAGAGCAACACCTTCGATGCGCAGCTCCACAAGTCTCAACCAAGCAAGCTAGTGGTGACAGGGGAGAGGAACAAAACTTCACCAATTGACAAAAATTTAGGAAAAAAAAAACTCAAGAGAAACCAGGCTCAGTTAGGCACGGCCATCTCTCCTCTGGCCAATAATAACATCTCTACATATCGATCTTGGTAGGGTTTCATTTAAATACAACAAATTTAGTCTTAAATGAGCATAAAAAATTAGGGAAGCAATCGAATGCTTTCATTATAGATCTGTATATTTTTTAACTGATCTGGGGTCGCCACAGCGAAATTAACCGTCAGCTTGTCCAGCATATGTTTTATGCAGCGGATGCACTTCCAGCTGCAACCCATCACTGGGAAACACCCATACACACTCATTCACACACATTAACTATGGACAATTTAGCTTACCCAATTCACCTATACCACATGTCTTTGGACTTTTGGGGCAAAACAGAGCACCCGGAGGAAACCCACGCCAACACGGGGAGAACATGCAAACTCCACACAGAAATGCCAACTGACCTTGCCGAGTCTCGAACCAGCAACCTTCTTGCTGTGAAGCTAACATGCTACCCACTGCGCAGCCTGACACCTCTGTTATTTAATGTAATCAAACAAAGAAAAAAAAAAGAATGTTTAAATTATACAGTGAAGAAAAGGTTAATAAGAATTGATAACGATTCAATTTCTTTATAATAGCCAATAATTTTAAATAGGCTAAACTTTCATTTATTTTCTAAGTCAAAGTCAGCTTTATTGTCAATTCAACCACATGGGCAGAGAATCGAAATTGCGGTTCTCCCAAACACTAGGTGCTATAATATTAATACAAAAATAGAATTTTTAAAAGAAATTACAATAAATACAATTATACATGACTTTAATCTAAAAAGATAAGTAAAACATAAAGATTTAACAATACGATTACTCTTAAGGGCACATGGCAAGGAGTGCAAACCAGTGTTGTGCAGATGTAAAACAGTATATAGTGCAAAACATACAGTGTAATGCAAAACAGTAAATAGTGCAAAAGGCTTGTAAACATGATAATTATGATAAAGGGACAGTGTCTTAATAATATACAGTATAATGTAATGTATGCTATTTATTTTATCCTTATTTTATCCTTATTCCTTATTTTAAACTTTGTAAAATAATAATAATAATAATAATAATAAAACATTAATGACTGTTTCAATTGAACATATTTAGTAATTTGACAAGTATGAATTAATCATAAAACAACTCAATATATTTAAAGCCTAAACTAATCATTGTTTTAGCACAGATTCATACAATATTTAATTTTTATTGTATTTAACTGTTTTCATTGTAAGACTTTACAATTATGTTCCATTAGTTTATGGCAGTTAATGAATGTACTAACATGAACAAGCAATTAAGACAAAACATTAAAAAACATAAAAATTAAAACAAAACATTTATCAAAGAATGTACTTATGTATATAGTTCACTTTGTTAACTTTAGTTATCGAAAATACATTTTAATTTCTTAGTTAATTTTTCATTCATGTTAATCCGCAGTTCATTAACCAATGTTAACAATCACAAGTTTAATAATGCATTAGTAAATGTTGAACTATGATTAATAAATGCTGTACAACATTGTTCATTCTTGGTTCATGTTAGTATGAATGAAAACGCAGAGTGTGGTTTTTTTTTGTGTGTAAACATTGAATTGATTTATTGAAGTCATTATTTAGCTTGCTTATACATTTATTCATTAATTCATCCATTTAAAAGGTTCCACCTCAAAGATTGGATAAAGCAGATTTAGAGAAATTCCCTGTTTTCTATCATGACCACCACACATAATTACAGGTTTTCTTTCAGTTGATTTGTTTTGAGTTATTTTTCAGTTCACAGCACAAACACAGTAAACAGCACAGATCAGCGAAGGATAATTTGAGTAAGTAATAGGCTGGAGAGCGAGAGAGAAGGAACGGATGATGGGAGGGTGGAAGGATCACATCTCTTCCATTGTCTTCTTCTTTTTCCCCCCTCTGCCTTCACTTACTCAGACAGGAAGAGTCAATGGTTTAATTACAAGCCTCCAATGCTAGTTAAATTATCAAAATTTAATTTCCACCTTTCAGCTCTCTCTCTCTCTCTCTCTCTCTCTCTCTCTCTCTCTCTCTCTCTTACTCTCTCTCTTGCTTTTATTTTCATTCTATCTCTCTCTTCCAGCCACTCATTTAGCTCAGAGACTATATATCCTCTCTATCTCTGTGTATTTCATTGATGTATGAAGGACAGAAAGTCATCATCTTGGTTAACCCAGATAAACTTTACTAGAGCAGCTAATTTATGACAACAAGTTGATTTTCTCTTTTAAAAAACAGAAGTTCTAAAGCATAGGTCTCAAACTGGATTCCAGAAAACCTACAGCTCTGCTTTTATTTAGCTCTAACCTTAATCAAACACAGCTGATCCAACTAAGTAAGGTGTTCAAGACTACTAGAGACTCTTAAGCAAGGGGCGAGCGGAAACTGGTTGAAGCTAAACTATGCAGAGCTGTGGCCCTCCAGGAATTAAGTTTGAAACCATTGCTCTAAAGCAGGGGTGCCCAAACTCTGTCCTGGAGGGCCTGTGTCCTGCAAAGTTTAGTTCCAACCCTAATTAGACACACCTGGGCTAGCTATCAAGCTCTTTCTCTTCACTAGGTTTGCTAGAAACATCCATGCAGGTGTGTTGAGGCAAGTTGAAGCTGAAATGTGGAGTACACTGGCCTTCCAGGACCAAGTTTGGGCACCCCTGTTCTAAAGCATAGATGTCAAACTTAATTCCAGGAGGGCTGCAGCTCTGCACAGTTTTGCTCCAACCCTAATCAAACACAGGTGATCCAACTAATCAAGATTTTCAAGACTACTAGAGACTATTAAGCAGGTGTGAGTTGGAGCTAAACTACGCAGAGCTGTGGCCCTCCAGAAATTGAATTTGAAACCATTGTTCTAAAGCAGGGATGCCCAAACTCTGTCCTAGAGGGCCGGTGTCCTGCAAATTTTGGTTCCAACCCCAATCAGACACACTTGGGCTAGCTAATCAATCTCTTACTAGGCTTGCTAGTACATCCGTGCAAGTGTTTTGAGGGAAGTTAAAGGTAAAATCTGCAGGACACTGGCCCTCAAGGACAGAGTTTGGGCACCCCTATTCTAAACCATAGGTGTCAAACTCAATTTCTGGAGGGCCACAGCTCTGCACAGTTTTGCTTCAACCTTAATCAAACACACCTAATCCAACTAATCAAGGTGGTAAAGACTACTCAGTTGTCTTTGAATAGGGTTGGAGCAAAACTGTGCAAAGCCGCGGCCCTCCAGGAATTGAGTTTGAGACCTATGTTCTAAAACATATCAGTAAATCAGACATTTCACTTTGATAACAGCACAAAACAAGTACGGAAATCAAGAGTTTATCATTTGATTTCCTGAATATCTAGTTCTGTTTAATGAACCGAACTGTATCAGAACTTCATGTCCTTCTTCGTTTAATTTGTCTCCCTGCTTTCCCTCTTATTTTTTTACTGAAACCGAAAGAACTTGTCTCTCTTCCTGTCAGTCATCTCCTTCGATCACGCTGCCTTTTGTGCCATTTCTCAATTGAGTCAACCCGAGAGGAAGAGGAAATGAAAATCAAAGCGTAGAGCACAAACTCACACGAGCCTCCGTGTACCAGTTTATTACTCCTGTGTGCATCCTTTCACCTATTTGCTCTTTACTTACTTTGAAAAATGTGTGTGTGTGTGGATCTATGTGGTTGTTTATTAGCCTGTAGCCATGTGGTCCATTCTATCTCCCATCGGGACCATACTTGCTCCTCTTGTCCTGTTTTTGCTATAAAGTAAACCACACAAGGAGACTTTGACGTCCTTCAGACCTCCGCACACTATTTTTAAACCACAATGCCAAGTGTGGCATCTGCACTTACTCCTGTGGGTATTGAACTGACTATCCCACCATTTTTTTTGTTCATGTGAGACTCCATTAAACAAGTGCTGTGCAGCTCATTAGTATTGTTTTGTTTATTTTATATATATTTTTAGGTTTCCTTGTCAAACGCTACATACAGTTGAAGTCAGAATTATTAGCCCCCCTGAATTATTAGCCCCCCTGTTTTTTTCCCCAATATCTGTTTAACAGAAAATATTTGTTTCAATACAGTTCTAAACATAATAGTTTTAATAACTCATCTCTAATAACTGTTTTATTTTATCTTTGCCATGATGACAGCACATAATATTTGACTAGATATTTTTCAAGACACTTCTATACAGCTTAAAGTGACATTTAAAGGCTTAACTAGGTTAATTAGGTTAACTAGGCAGGTTAGGGTAATTAGGCAAGTTATTGTATAACGATGGTTTGTTCTGTAGACTATCGAAAAAATATAGCTTAAAGGGGCTAATAACCTTAAAATGTTTTTTTTCAAACATTAAAAACTAAGATTTTCTCCAGAAGAAAGAAATATTATCAGACATACTGTGAAAATATCCTTGCTCTGTTAAACGTCATTTGGGGAATATTTAAAAAGGAAAAAAAATGGGGGGCTAAAAATTCTGACTTCAACTGTATATTTAGTGCTTCGAGAATAATTAATCCAGCTGATGTTTGTGTCATTTTGTAGCATGTAGCGCAGTGCGCTAATCTAACTATCGCTACAGTGAATAAGTTTAATTGAGAATTATCCCACCCCCCAAAAAAAAATCTACCATCTACCCCTCTTCTTCGACCTCTTCAGTCCAGTGACCCCCAGCAATCTCTTCTCTTGTAGCCGTTCCGCCGAGTGACCTTCTCGGTGGTGAGCCAACCCCAGGACCCGCACCAGGGCTCGCTGCAGAGCTGCTACGACAGTGGCCTGGAGGAGTCGGAGACGCCCAGCAGCAAGAGCTCGTCCGGCCCCAGACTAGGTGCCCTCCCTCTACCCGAAGACGCCTATGAGAGGACTACGCCCGATGGCAGTGTCGGTGAGGCAGAGCATATGGAAAATGGTAGGGGCAAACACAAAAAAAAAAAGATAAGGCAGAGTTAAGCCAAACAGCTAAATAAGAAGAGACATACTCATCAGTCAACAAAGATAGGGAAATTCTCACAAAAGGCCACACACTCACACACAGCTACGCTGACACCACAGCTTTACAGATTCAGGGGTTTACACAGATATATGAATAGCAAGGTCTGAATAGGCAGGAATTGCTAGGTTTGTTCTATATGCTAACAGTGATTGTAAAATTTCATAAGCACTCGTATATATTGATATCAATGCAGTTCATTTTTATTCATGTGTTTACTGAGGTAAAAGCTAAAGGTCGGTAAACGTAGTGTAGCCTACTAAAAACTCTGAAAAATGCTGACTGTATTTTCTTGTAGAGATTCAGATGAGATCATGGCTACTTTATTGGAGACATAGCCCATCTAATAAACATTAATTCACAAGATATTTGCTTGTGTACAAGATTCGGTAACACTTTATTTTGATGGTCCATTTGAGTATTAGTTGACTGTCTGTTTAATATCTGCTGACATGCTCCTTTAACAGACATTTTACTGACTATAAGAAACTTAGCAAGTACATGTCAACTTACACTAACCCTAACCCCAACCCTAACCCAACAAAACAGTCTACTTATAATCTAATGAGATTTAGTTGTCATGTAGACGCAATGTAATTTAATTCAACAAACGGACCATCAAAATAAAGTGTGCTCATAGATTAAGATATTTTATCAGCTTGTACTGTGTTGTGCCGAGTTTCAAAAAAATCTGATTTCCACTTGAGTAATTTTGGCCATTTTTCAGTAATCCCTGTCAGTTGGATATGCCGCAGTGCCTATCAGGCTTTTTATATTGTAGGAGTTTAACAGGTGAAAGGCCCTGAACAGTAAGAGCGTGGATCTTGTTTCATTGTGGCTGAAGTTACCTATCCCCCCGTAGAAGCTCTCTGTGGTCAACAGTTACCTCCATTGTTAATGACCAACCAACCAATGTTTGGTTTCTATCAATGGAGCCACTGTTGGGACAGTATTCGGTAGCAGTTGTCGAACATTAAGGGCTGTCTTGTCTACATTCGATACTTTATCAGCAACAGGTGTGTATTGTGTTGAGCTCAGCGAGCCGTTTTCTGTGGAATGTCTGTTCTGCTTGCTCATCGGAGCAGATTTTAGAAGAGCCGGAGTGAATGTTTCTCTTAGAGTCAAGTTATTAGGTCCACAGCACAAAATTTTGCCTTGTGTATCGTGTTACCCCATTGAGAGCAGGCGGAGGACACTAAAACCTCACGACCTATAGAAGGTCGGAGGTCAAAAAGGCTCACAAATGCATGATAGAAAGGGCAAACTGCTGAACAGTGAGATTTTTAAGTTTATGGTCTTGGTCTAAAAGTAGATTAAACTTGAGGGTAGGTGGGAGTTGTTTTTGGCCACTTGCTGGGTAGGATCTAAAGCCCTTTGCATTCAACAGCTCTCCACCAAATTAGCCTCAATTAAAGTCTGGCACTACTTCAGAGTAAGCTCAAAATAATTGGTCACTAGGAGATCAATGCAAGGCTGATTAGATCAAAACTGCGAATCTGGCCATTGGTCAGAGCTTCTGTTGGAGAGGAGGAGAGAAAATTAGGCAAACTGTTGCTGATGGGTTTTGAAAGCTGCTTTATTTGGTATTACTTTATGTTGATGGTAACTTTAACACTTTTTTTGTTGACTATAAGTTAAATTGCAAGTTAAACTCTCAATAGAGTATTAGTAGACTCAGTAACACTATTTTGATGGTCGATTTGAGTATTAGTAGACTGTCTGCTTAATATCTGTTGATACTGCACCTTCAACAGACATTTAACTGTCTATAAGAAACTTTGCAAGTACATGTCAATTTACACTAACCCTAACCCTAACCTAACAGTCTACTTATAATCTAATGAGAATTAGTTGCAATGTAACTTAAAATCAACAAACGGACCATCAAAATAAAGTGTGACCGTAGACTCTAATGTTGGAGAGTCTGCATATACTTCAATTGTAATCAAGTGGTATGTAAAGGGCCGGATTTAACCAATATGCAAGGTTAGCAGCCGCTTAGGACCCCAGGAAATCTAGGGACCCCCAACAAATATCTAGAAATATAAATTATACCTATAAACTATATATATATAACATATGTTTTCTATAACGTTTTCTACCACATAAATATTTTTTTTATGGTGAGAGTAAATACAATTTTAATGTAATTAAAAAATATTTAGTATACAATCAAATATAATATTATTATAAAATTGTATTGTTATATAATAATTATAAAATTAAAAATAGTCATCATGGAGCAGTCCAGCAGTCAAAAAAAAGTGTATATATATATATATATATATATATATATATATATATATATATATATATATATATATATATATATACTTAAAATGTAGAGAATACATTCATTTAAAATGTCGAAAAGATGATTTAGTGATATAAAAAATCAGCAATATATAAAAAAATAATAATTAAGTAGAAAGGAAGCATTTCAGGACTTTGGCCCTATGGCTGGAATTGCGTAGGGCCCCAAAATCAATAAATTCGCTCCTGGGTATGTCATTGCAATAAAACTTATAGTCAACTAAATGAACAAAAGGGACTATCAAAATAAAGTGAAACATATACTATATTATTAAACAACATCATTATTCCATTATTAAAGGTTAGGGATATTAAATGTTATCCAATTGTGCCATAATTGCATTTATTCATTCTCAAAGGCTACAGTTCCAAAGTGTAGCTAACTCAATATTTACTAAAAGTTATTTATTCTCATTTCAAAAGAGTTTTGAACCCAGTGTTGAAGGTAATGAGTTAATTGAATAGCTCATTACTTTAACTAAAATTGAGTGAGTTCACAGTACTCATATAGATTAGTTTTTTTTTTAATAAATGTATTTTTTTTTACTCAAATGGTTTGTAGCAACCGATTTCCTCGAACATATTGAGTTGCCTTAACTTATTGGGTTTTACAGTACTCAATTGGTTTGAGTTCTCTTCAATAATTGGGATTTACTGTGCTCAAATTGCTTCGCTGACTCAAATGGATTAAGTTCACAGTACTCATTAGGATTGACTTCAAAAAATTTTGTTTATTGCAATTGGTTTCCCCAAATGCTTTGAGTTACCTTAACGTATTGGGTTTTACAGTGTAGAGATTCAGACATACATACATTTTCTGATGCTTTATTAGTGATCATTTAGTGATTGGTTCTCCTTCATATCCACCATCTCCTCTTCTATTTTCACTTCACCTCACTCCACCTTACGTCTCTCCTTCTTCCCTCTCTTCCTGATCCATTCTATCTTTCTTGTAAGATCTTTCAAGGGCAGATACAAACAAACAGATGAATCACTTTCTGATAAATAAAAGAGATGCCTCACCCTGCTGCTCCCAATCTTTAGGAGAATCAGTGTGCGTGTGTGAGGGAGGCTTAGAGAGGGGGAGATATGGGGGAAATAGAAGAGTCAGGAGACTATGTTAGGCTTAGAAACTGAGCAGAAGTGAACATTAGTACAATAGCTTATGCATTCAATGCAGTTAGAAGTTGACGCTGGAAAATTTCAAAAGCTGATGTGCTCTGCTGGGCTCATGCATTATCAAACATCACACACAGAGACTCATACACACTCAGATACACAGCCGGTCACACTTGCGGCCCAGCAAAGTCGCAGTCAATGTCTCTTTCATGGACAGAGATGTCCTGAGTGTGTGTATATGTGTGTGTGTCTGTATTGGGCTCTATAATTGGCTTAGGCATGCTGTGGGTTAGTTCCGCTTTGACAGAGTCTTTTGGGTCGGTGTTAGGTTCGTTTAATGCTTTTAATGCTCTCTCAGGGGACTTAGACAACATCCATACTCATTCTTTAGTGTGTGATCACAGCACTTGAGTGTGATTTGGAGATACTTGCCGTTCAATGCCGTGACTTTAAAAATACAGATTTGAGTCAGGTTTTTCAAAGAGGAGAGGGCTGTGAGGAAATTATTCAGTTATGCTTTCTAAGACCTTACATGATCTTATCGCATTCACATTAATAATTAATAATTCAATATTGTATTATATTATATTATATTATATTATATTTATATTATATTATATTAATTATTATATTATATTATATTATATTATATTATAATATATTATATTATATTATATTATATTATGTTATATTATATTATATTATGTTAAAAATATGGCGTCATGGTGCAATGGGTAGCACGATCGCCTCACAGCAAGAATGTCGCAGGTTCGAGCCTTGGCTGGGTCAGTTGGCATTTCTGTATAAAGGTTTGCATTTCTCTCTGTGTTCATGTGGGTTTCCTCCAGGTGCTCCAGTTTCCCCCCTTAAGTCCAAAGACATGCGTTATAGTTGAATAGAATATACTAAATAGTCCATAGTGTATGTGTGTAAGCAAGTGTGTATGGATTGATGGGTTGTAGCTGAAAGGGCATCCACTGCGTAAAACATATGCTGGATAAGTTATCGGTTCATTCCGCTGTGGCAACCCCAGATTAATAAAGGGACTAAACCAAAAAGAAAATGAATGAATGAATATTAAAAATACAAAATCTTGAAATGTAATTGCATAAAGAAAGTTTAACATGCTACTTTAGTAATGAACAGGTTTATTTGACCTAACAGTGGTTCCCAAGTTGGAGTAAAGACCCCTTGGCTGTCATAGGATAATGAGGGGGGGTCACTTGGTGATTTCCAAAAATCTAATTCATTTGATGAAACTATTAGAACACAGCAAAAGGGTCAGATGCAGTAGATTGATTTCAATGCACCACGGTAAACTTTCTTTACAGCACTCACATACATTAAAATTACATACAGGCCACATCTGAACATGGACGATGACCTCCGAGTGGCGTTCTCCAAAATTAGGCAAAGCATAGACTTGAGCTTATTAATGTGAGTGAGATTAATTGAAATTGAATCGCAATCACAATTTGAAACGTCATGATTAGCTAATCGCAAGGGGTTATGATATGAACTATATATGTATTATTCAATTTTCCCTGCCCAGAGCAAATGCTTGACTGCCGTCTGTGTGTGATAGCCTTACTAGCCAATTGAGTGAGCACACTTTCGTTCTGTCCAATCAGAATTGCTCAACTGAACTATGCAGAATGCCCACAATAAAAAAAAAAACAAACAAACAAACAAACAAACAAACAAACAAACAGGAAAGCGCAGACAATTGGCATAATGCCGTCTGACACTTCAGAAGTTAATAGACAAATATCAAAGAAAATTAGGACATCTGTAAAATAGGAATATTTAGGTTTCAAAGTCACAGACACACACACAAAAAAAAAAACAGGTAATTTTTAAAAGCTGTTGCAGAATTGTTGTTTCGGCTTACAGATCATTGACTTGAAACTTGATTAAAAAATGAATCGCAAATCAAATCGCAAGCGCAATATCTGTCAGAAAAATCACAATTAGATATTTTCCCCAAATCGCACAGCCCTAGTGTGAACCGTTTTGGGTTTTTATATTTATAACCACCTATAATTATATATATATATATATATATATATATATATATATATATATATATATATATATATATATACACACACTTATAATAATAATAATAATAATAATAATAATAATAATAATATTATTATTATTATTATTATTATTATTATTATTATTATTATTATCATCTTGTTTTGTCCTATCTAAGCATCTTTTCTAGTTAAGCAGAAACTCTGAGAGCTCAATCATGTTCTTTAAGAAAAAGGGAACAAGATGCTCTTGCTTCATCTCTAGCACAGCAAGATGGCAAATAATCTTACTTTTTTTTCAATGTTGAAAGTCTAACATTCTCAGTGTCCTTCTCATGGAAAGCACTTAATTAAGTTGTTTAAATGGCAGTCATTGCCTCTCACATTGATGCTTTCCTAATGCTGTATTACAGCTCTGATAACCTCAACTCAATTAAAATATGGACGGGAGATCATACAGACAGACACTCACACACATACACACACAGACACACACCCCTGCAGTTAGCAGATGGGCGAAAAGCCATCACTTGAAAGAAGGAATCAGCGAAGGTCTGTAATTGTGGTCATTATGCTCGTGAAGGATGTGTGTGATTGGGTTCCTGGTGAGTTTTTTTGTTGTGAGTGTGTTTGTTTGTTTGTTTTGGGGATTAAGGTCATGGCAGGAACTGGGCGTCCCCCCTAATGAAGAAGCCTTGCTGTGAAGATGGGTTTTCCAAAACGCTCTCTCTCTCTCTCTCTCTCTCTCTCTCTCTCTCTCTCTCTGAACAAATGTGACAACACAAGCTGCGCAAATGTATAGCATATCGATAGTAAACAACGATTAGATGTTTCCTTTTTTAATGTGCACATGAATGTACCTGTGAAAGAGTGCGAGAGAGCTATGGAGAGAGAGCAGGAGAGAGACTGATTGACTCTCAGGAAAAATCCCGCTCTTCGACTTGCTCGTTGTCAATCGATGATCTTCCAGTCAATACATTTGCTCTACTCCTCGTTACTTATCTCTTCTTCTCTCTCTCTATCCCACTCTCTCTCTCTCTCTCTCTCTCTCTCTTTATTACCTGCACCTTGTACCATGAGACTTCTCTCCCCAAGGTTTTTTTTTTTTTTAGCTTCCCAACACCATCATTGAACTTTGTACTTTCATAATGCTACACAGACTAGCAGATAGAAAGACAATGCTTCATGATTCTTTCAGACACTGTAGCAGTTTCCAGGGCCAAAGATAGCCTTCCTCTAGAGGAAAACTGCGCTAAAAATCTCTGACCACCATTTGAACCCTGGAGACGTCTGTCTCTGGAGTCTGCTTGTTAGGCTCTAAGTGTTTCTGTAATCGTATCTTGACTGCGGACAGATACTGGGTGTATAATATGTCTCAATGCAAGTATAGTGATCTACTGTAGCCAGATATAACCTCATTTAATCAACGGCCGGTCTTGGATCAGTAGAGCCCAATATTAGCACAACTGGGGATAATGGCAACTGAAAAGTTTGCTTTAGATTTGCATTTAGAAATCAATATAATTGACAGGTTTTATTGGTTTTTCTCAGTATTCTGTGTTTAACAATAAATGTAGAACAGTTTTTTTTTTTTTTGAAAAAAAAAAAAAATGGTTTGGATTGTGCGGTTAAATACTAGAAATAGGACCCAATGTACTTTCTTAAGACCATTTCACACCAAGCACGATAAATATAATAATAGAGGTTTTTGGTTCGGTTAAAAGAAGCTCACATCCGATTGCCTTGTTAGTAAGTTTATATAAATAAATTTAAACAGTGACTACATTTACATGGACAAAATATTATCAGATGAAAAATATTATCAGACATACTGTCAAAATATCCTTGCTCTGTTAAACAGCATTTGGGAAATATATAAAAAAACAAAAAAATCCAAAAAAAAAATCAAAGGTGGATAATAATTCTGACTTCAACTGCATATATATATATATAATTTTATTTTTTTGCCTAGCTTATAGAACCCATTTTTTGCCAGATTAAAACTTAGTCTGATCCATGTAAATGCGCAGGAAAACTATCCTTACAGATAATGGTGTGAGGCGAAATCATTTGATTACAGATCAGATGCATTTAAGTTGTTTTTATGCTATTTATTCAGTGCTACACAAGCAACCATGCAATAACAATCCATTATCTGTCAATAATTATTACACATTTCCTTTGTAATAAATCAAGATGTAAATATTACTATTTATTCATTTAATAATATCTTTATTAATTAATAATATTCACTTGATAATAATCTAATTGAAGATAAGTAATATCTAAATGTTTTTTTTTTTCAATAATTGCAAATAAACCTAGCAATTTTAAATCAATTTTAATCGAAAATGATTGACTTGGTGTAATAACATTTGTTATTGTTGGATAAATAAACTGTTTAATTGCACTTTATTTGTGTGATTTATTAAAGTGGTTGACAAAATTATTATAGTTTATATAAAAAAAAAAACAAACAAACAAAAAAAACTATGCTTATATAATTATAAGTTGAAGCATACATTGATAACTCAAAGTAGGTGCAAAATTACAGAAAAGCTACTCGCAACAAATAAGATTTACTCAATTTGATAAAAGAAATCTTCCTTAGGTACAAAAGTAACTTTATTTGATTATATCTAGATTTAAAATTAAAGATAATAAGGTAACTCTTACTGAATATATTTAGGAGTGTTGGTTTAACATTACGTATATTTTACATGACATTGACAAGTTCATTGCAAGTTATATAAGATTAGAAACAATTACTTGAAATTTACTCATTCAAAGTGTAAGTAAATCTAAAAAAGTATTTTTTTTTTCAGTACACACTTAAATGTTCATGCAGCCCTAATGATAATAATACTACATAAGAATTTCATTTTAGGAATAAATCCTTTTTTTAGTTTGTTTGTTTTTTGTTCAAGCTGACGACCAATAAAAGTCAACGATAATCCATCCTGCTTTTAAGAACAACTCAAATGCCACATGACACTGTGTTATGTGCTTTATAATAAACAAACCATTGTTGTGCATTGCCACATCTTTGTGTTATTGTTCTTGGTGTGAACTAATGTTTGATGTTAATGAGTTTTTCCTTTTTTAGCAGTATATTAACCATACTTTGAATTATGCACTGTATAATTTTTAGGGTTCAATGAAATATATGTAGACTTAACTGCTAATATCTTGTCATGTAAATTTTATGTTCAGCACTGAATTCTGATATACTATTAATGATTAATGGCAAAACTACACATAGATGAGGAAACACTGATGATTTAGTAATGCAAATAATAATTTGCATCAACTTTATAAGCCAAATTAATAGATAACAAACACATTCGCTTGCATACTGAAACAAAATAACATTTGTTATCTGTAGAATTTACTTGTACCTCTCAAGTTTGCCTTAGCAACTTGGCCATTAGCAGACAAACAGATAAATAAATAAATAAACACGGCGTGTACACTCACTTCATTAGAGAAGCCAGATACAGAGGGCCAGATGGCAATGCCAGTCGCTTTTAATTAAAGCTATTCATATTTCAAGAGCTCGGTAGAGCCTCGATCCAATAAACCGCATTTTTTATTTCACCAGAACTCAAGCGAGGCCGATAATTGTAGAGAGAGAGATCACTAAAGCACTGACAAGCATCACAGGCCACCTTTAGTGGCATTTGCGTTCATTAGAAAGTTTGCGAGTAACCTTTACTAGTTTTTTGTTTGGGTTTCAGTTAGTTTGGGACACTGTGAGTAGGTTGCTGCGATGTGTGTTGTACAAACCTCAAGTCTGCACACACAAGACTCAAGGTCATTTGTTATAGTCACAGTGTGCTAAAGAGTTAATAGAACTCTACTTTATCAGAAAATTGGAATCAGGTCCAGGATTACAAGCAGCTTGCTACACTTGTAAGGTTGAGTGTGTGCATGTGACATGCTTTGCTGGTGACGTTCGCTAAAATATACACTTGCGTTCTCGTGTGTATTCAGGCTCAATGAAAAACAGTCACAGGTCATTAAACTGGAGTATTAACACCCCAAGCACAAATACTAATTCGTGCGCCGACCATTATTCAAACATTCTTGTCTCAGATTCCTTTCACAAACAGGAAATGTTCAATTGGTTGAGTTGTTGTGGTGTAGATTCTGTTTGAAAATATAAAAACAGGTCTTTCCGGTTAGTTAGTGGTTTGAATTGTGTAACAAATTTTCAACACAGGCTCATTCTGAAAACGTAGGCCTATATCTATTTCTGGAGATTATGAATAATGTAGCCAGAAGTACGTATGGCTGCATTTTGTCTTTAAAACGAACCCTACAGGGCGGTATGATCTTGTTCCTTTCTGTGATTACCAGCTGACCGATTACCTCCGTAATGGATGGCTTTCCCGCTGTTGCCAGTTTGTCCAGTTAGCTCGCTATGTACATCAGAGGACTCAAGGTTTAGGGAAGTGGGTGGGTGGGTCAATCGGTGCTTTTGAAAACACTATTGGTTGGGTTTAGAGAAGGAGGAGAGTGGGTCAGTCGATCAGTCAGTCAGTCATTCATTCAGTTAACAGTCAGTCGACAGCGGCCTCTGGTGTATTTACGCAAGAAGATCAGGCATGAATGGCACTCATGAGAGAAATTTGAGATCTGAAAATGCATACACAGCGGCCTCTGGTGGATTTACGTGAGAACAGCAGGCGCGAATGACACTCGCAAGAAAATTTGAGATCTAAATAAAGCATATACAGTGGCCTCTGGTGGATTTATGTGAGAACAGCAGGCGCGAATGGCACTCGCGAGAAAATTTGAGATCTGAAAAAGCATACACAGCGGTCTCTGGTGGATTTACACAAGAACATCAGGCTTGAATGGCACTCGCGAGAAAATGTGAGATCTGAAAAAGCATACACAGTGGCCTCTGGTGGATTTATGTGAGAACAGCAGGCGCGAATGGCACTCGCGAGAAAATTTGAGATCTGAAAAAGCATACACAGCAGCCTCTGGTAGATTTACACAAGAACATCAGCTGCGAATGGCACTCGCGAGAGAAATATGAGATCTGAAAAAGCATACACAGCACACTCTTCAGAAATGTATATAGCTGTATGTTTTCAGAATGAGCCTGGCCTACATGTTTTACTTCTCTCAGCAATTCATCTTTTGTCGCTTTTTGATGGGACTGTGAGGATGTTTAGCTCCAGGAGGTGAAAACGTGCCTATTTTTTTAATCGGCGCAAAACAAAACAAGCTCACCCCGCTAGCGAGTGTTAACTTCAGGCTTTGGGAGTTCAGTGGAGTGGCAAGTATTGTTCAGGCAGAGTGCCATTCTAGACCTGCATAAAGTGTGTGCTAAACAAGCAGTATTTGGCTTGCGTTTCTTGCCAAGTGTTTGTGCGTCACCTGGCTTCAGTGAGCAGGTGGAGCCTTCCCGAACACAAAAACACTAAAGATTTTAGAAGCTCTGCAATTATGCAGGCATTCCCGATGTCTACAACTGAACTGCCCTCCAAGGTAAAAAAAAATCAATCTGGCTCACTTTGGCCTCTGAATTGTGGCTTCTTTGTTCCGACAGCCAAATCATCCACAATGTTGCACCTCTGGAATGTGTCTCTCATTATCTCAAATAATCCTAATTTGTAAGTTCAAAGGGTTAGACTGAGTTTAACAACAGAGTTAAGAGGGTGTTTAACTAAATTGTGATGGAATAAATGTTCAAGCACGCAATGTGTTTTTGTCAATAGTGAGTCAGCAGTGTTCCGGTTTAAGGTTAACTTAGTTTGGTTGATTAAAGAAGTAGATTACAGTAGTCAACATTTGAAGTGGATTCAAATCCTTTCATTAAAGATGTCCTAAAGCTACCAAACAACACTTATTCCTTATTTTTAGGACAATTTTGAAAAGCTTTTGACTACTGCATTACTATCATTAAGATTTTTCTCTTTAGATAAAACAGTTATTAAAGCTACTTTTCCATGAAAAGACTTAATAATTATCACAATATGTCTTATGTTAGCATGTTTTCCGGTAGATTTAATCGACAGGACTAACCTTTGGCATTCGCAGCAGTTAGTTTCTTACCATTTGATGTCCTGTTGTCACAGCCAATCATTCCAGGAATTCCCAAAGTCCTCTGACTGGAAATAACCCAGGGGAATAATGAGTCAGACGTTTGCTGAGTTTGTTGAAAGACTCCCAAGCTCCAAGGCTTGACAAGCCTCAGAATACATATTTAGTATTCCAAGACTTGTTAAAAGGAATCTCACAATAGCCTCACAACACAGAAGCTTTAGTGTTTTATCTGTACTGCAGCCAAAATATAGAGAATTCTATATCCACGTTATAAAACTATGCGACTCTTTCATGTCGCAAAGTACAGAGCTGCATGAAGAATTGTTTGAATATTTGTTTGAGCTGAAATGCCTAGTATTGTACTAAAGAAAGCAAGATGGCAACGTTTAAAAATGTTTCACTTAGTCTCCGTGGTTAAAAACATTTTATTTACGGCTATTTTTAAGTTCTCAGAACATTAGGATAATTGTTGAAGGCTGTTTCTTTGAGTGCTCTTATTAAAATCCAAGGCAGGCATTAGCAGAGATGGCCGCAAGACCTTTCAAATAAATGAGACGCTCACCATCACTTTGTGGCAAGACTTTGAAGTACCTGCAATCACATCAGGTATCGGATCAGCTTAATTACCGAGCTGGAAATTAACCATGATAAAGCGAGAACGGAAGGGGAGAGAGAGAGAGAGAGAAAGACCGGGGGAGTGCAAAAAGTCATCGAATCTGTATCTTAACACTCTGAATATCATTAACAATCTCATTGCCTGCCAACTGTGTCACATGACCATCGTTTGCCCCAATCAGACGACGCTAGCCGTCTATGTTTAGCTAAATATGATGGATCGCTTTTCGGTGAAGAAGAGATTAACAGTGGGCCATGAAGGTACTTTCACTATCTGCTTCTGTAGCCCCTTAATATTTCTTTCTCTCGCTGCAAAATACGATTCATTCTGAAAGGTTTTCCAGCGGTCCCTTTGGCATTGGCCTAGTATAAATCTGCCCCTGTTTTGAGATGTATGAGTAGACTACCACGCTGCAGAGAGACCTCAAGGCGCGAAACGAGGAAGATGCAAAGCCACCGAGGCCTGTGGCATTCTTTTCTTTTTTCCTTCCTTTCACATGTCCTCCTCCACTCTTTGTCCTATTAAACAAGAAACAGCCTTGTGTGTTTTCTGGAAAGTAGGAGAGACAGAGTAAGCGTGACGTGAAGGGATGTTTTTGCACGTGTCGCTCGGTGGCATTTGAGAGGTTCACCTCAAAGCTCCTCACTCCACACCTTCCCAGCGCAAAACCGTGACCTTTCACGGAGAGAAAAAGCATCCATCTTTCAAGCGATCACATTTAAGAGAATTAATCCTTTTCTTTCTAAAAATAAGCATGGGAAGAAAAAAAACGAAAGAAACAAATTCTGTCATAACTGTTCAAGTCATGCATTATGGCAGCATTTCCTTTTCATCAGCATCTGAATGTTTTCCAAGCAAGTGCCTTGATGTCTAGAAATTGCATGTCAATTGAAAAACAGTGCAAGGTCAGGGAAAGAAAGGATTCGTGGCGGCAGCTAGACAAATAAAATAAACACCTGACAGTTCGGGGAATTATTTTTGGCATTGCTTTTCATTGGGTGCCTGTTGTGAGGTGAATATGCATTGGCACATAATTATTGAAATGTCATGTAAAATATGCCTGGGGCCTGACAAATCTCATTCAAGTCTCTCCAACAACTGTATGCTCCCCACTGCGTTATGAAGGCTTAGATTTTTTTTTTCAGTCTGCAAAACGCATGGCCATTTGCAAATGCATCATTCGTATGCTTGTGTTCACCCAGACCTCACGGAGAGCCAGGTGACAGCGGAGATATGTCAAAACACTAGATAAAACTTTTCTACTCATGCATGCTTAACCTCCCACATACCACAACACACAAAGGGCCTGATTCGGCAAACAAAAGAACAAAAAATGCTCTTAGGTACAAAAGAACGCAGACTTTGAAAGAGGGATGAGTGAGCCCTAAAGGGAGCAAAGATTGTTTTACATTATGTAAAGAGAAACCGGCATAAAATACTCCAAGATGCAGACAATTAGCCCAAGATCACATGACAGAAGAAATGGATTTCTAACCCTTGCCGGAAAAAAAAGGATTAGTGACTCGAACAAAAAAACAAGGGAGACACACCTGGTTTGAGGGGCCTACAATGCGAACAAAAGGTGTATGTGTGTGTTTCAGGGCTTTTGTGTGGTTACTCTGAGGAAATAATGACTAGCCATGGGCAATACGAGGCAGGGCCGTAAAGGGAGTTTACCAGCGCCCGTGGCTCTCCAAGTTTAGCTGCAGACTTGTTTATATTCTCCCCATCAATCTAGCCTTTTCTTCTCAGAGGAATGTTATCAGATTGTTTTCTTTCTCTTCCTTTGCTGCTTCTTGTATCCTGTTGTTTTTCATCCCAAGTCACTGTCAGACTTTCTTTCAATCTCTTAAAAATTAAACAATCGTGATCGATTCAATGATTGATTGACCATTAAACAAATATTATATATTTTCTTTATATAAGAATATATATATACACAGAGGCCAGTGGGTAAACTTGGCAAAGATGCCAGGGTTAAACCCCTACTATTTTTCAAAGGACATCCTAGGATTTTTAACAACCACAGAGAGTCAGGACCTCAGTTTAATGTCTCATTGGAAAGATGGTGATCACTGAGCAGTATTGAATCCCCTTCACTATACTGGGGCATTAGGACCCACAAAAACAGCAGGTTGAGTGCCCCCAGCTGGTATTACTAACACTACTTCTGGCAGTAACCTAGCTTTCCCATGTGGTCTCTCATCCAGGTACTGAGCAGGCTCAGCCTTGCTTAGCTTCAGTGGGCGACCAATTGAGAGTTACAGAGAGCTAGCTAAAGGTTATTGCGGACTGAATCAGAAATTTTATCCGTAATTTTTGCACATTTCACTGTTTCCATACGTTTGATGTACTGCTCATACACATTATAATAGAAAGCATGGTCCTCTTTTGGTCTGTTGCTTTGACATGTCAACGCGGCTGCCATCTATTATAATGTCTATAGCTACTGGCAGTCTCTGTTCAGGATTTGCTTACGTAGGTAAATGTGTGAAGTATCAAAAGTAATGTATCAAAATTCCACTGATTTCCTGAAATAAAATTTGCATTTTGGGATAATCGTAGTAGCGCAGCTCTTTGATAATGAGGAGAACTCCTCTTCCTCTCTATGTAGGCTAGTATTAAATGAACACAATATGTAATCATAGTCCTTTTTCTTTTTCTAGTTTGGAAAAGAGAGAGGAGAAGAAAGTATCAACTTGCTTGAACTTAATCCAAAATGTTTTGTGCTTTTTTGTGATGGATTAATTAATACGCATCGGATTCAGTGTGCAAGGTTTGTTTACGTGACAAATTTTTCGCATGTGAATACAAAAAAAAAAAAACATATACGAAAATTTCAGACTTCAGTGTGCAAAACCTTTACTCTGCTAACGAAAATGATTAAAATATAGAAGTACAATAGGAATGTGTTTACAAAATAAAAACTAAACTCAGAGGAACGCAAACATATTGTTTTCTTTCTCTCCCTTTTTTTTCCAATGTCACTGTCAGACTTCCCTTCGATCTCACTGTTATACATAAAAAATAAACAACAATGATGGATTCACCTCCTCTTTCTTTCTTACTTTCTTTCTTTTCTTTTCTTTTCTTTTTCTTTCTTTCTTCTTTCTTTCTTTCTTTCTTTCTTTCTTTCTTTCTTTCTTTCGTATTCATGTCTGATCTCCGTGTGCAATATTTGCTTGTGGTGAAGGGAGCTGGTGGTGGTTGGATTGACATAATGATAAAAACCACCCACACTGATTTAGTGCCACAGTGCTTGGATGATCTGACAAAACCGGAGAGAGGTTTTAATCCGTAAGATGGGCTCCTCAAATCCACTCACAATACCCACAAACAATACACCCACCCCTGAGGATGCGCACACACACATACACACAAACACAAGCAGAAACCAAGCGACAAATTGGAATTGAATTCTGCATAAGGCCAAGGCTCAGCAAGTAGGCCATGGCAAGAAATATTTGTGTCCGATTTATCCGCAGGAAAAAAAAAAATCTAGAATGAGATGACTCCCCCTCCCCACAAAAAGCCCCATTCGCTGCTTACAGCCTAGGCCTAATCTCTGGGTTTTTTTGATGGGCAGAGAGAAAGGAAGGATGATAAACAGACATAAGCACTAAAGTCGGGCTCCCTCTATTGTTTTGTTTAAGCTTTGTTCTCTCTCTCTCTCTCTCTCTCTCTCTCTCTCTCTCTCTGGTGTGTTGGTTGTAAGGTGGAAGTTAAATATGCAGTGGTCACTATTATGAGGGAAGCTTTGTTCTTTGGAGGCCTTGCATACGGGTGAGGATGTTTTGCTAACAGGTGCAATGCTAGCAGCCTCATTTGTCTTGAACACACAGGGGTGATTTATTTGATAGCGCAGGATCCCTTCGGAGAAAACCGCTAGCTGTGCTGTTACTGAACAATATGGCTGACAGTGCTGCATAAATATATATATATATATATATATATATATATATATATATATATATATATATATATATATATATATATATATATATATATATATATATAAAACCGTGTTAGTCTGCTTTGCAAGGCATCCTATTGGTGTTAAGAGTAATGTGTTAGTCTAATCACATCAGTACAGTTTTTTCATTGTGAAAACAAAATAGTGAAGAATGCTTTCAATAAAGTTAACTAGTACATTATACAAATAATTGTTATAGACTGGTTACTGATTGATTTTACATGAAAGTGAACTAATCAAATCTAAAAATATACTCACCGGCCACTTTATTAGGTACACCCTACTAGTACTAGGTTGGACCCCCTTTTGCCTTCGTCCTTCATGGCATCGATTCAACTAGGTACTGGAAATAATTCTCAGAGATTTTGGTCCATATTGACATGATAGCATCATACAGTTTCTGCAGATTTATTGGCTCCACATCTATGATGTGAATCTCCCGTTCCACCACATCCCAAAGGTGTTCTATTAGATTGAGTCTTGTGACTGTTTAGGCCATTTGAGAACAGTGAACTTGTTGTGCGTGAAAATCGCAGTAGATAAGCAGTTTCTGAAATACTCAGACCAGCCCGTCTGGCACCAATAGCCATGCCACGTTCAAAGTCACTTAAATCGCCTTTCTTCCCCATTCTGATGCTCGCTTTAAACTGCATTATGTGTTAAAGAGCAGTTGGACAGGTGTACCTAATACTGTAAGTGTGTATTATATATATATATATATATATATATATATATATATATATATATATATATATATATATATATATATTGGATAAAACTAAAGTGTTAAAAAGTGTTAAAGTGTTAAAAATGTTAAAGTGTTAAAATTGTATATGTATAATAATCTGACTGTAATACTTGTCCTATGTTTGTTTGCTTATATATAGTATCTATATATCTATCTATATGTTTGTTTACTTATAGCATATACAGGTATATATATATATATATATATATATATATATATATATATATATATATATATATATATATATATATATATATATATATATATATAGATATATATAAATATAGATATATATCCATATATATATATATATCTATATATATACGCATCGGTGTTGTCCTAAAATTGTTGAAAAACACAAATTCTTGACAATTTTGAAAAGCATTTTCAGTCCACTTTAGATGTATACTATGTATGTATATATGGCCTCAGAACAAACCGCTGTTGTCCAATGATATCAGCCTATAATTAACAGACATTTCTTGGCTAAACTAATTCATATCATGAATACTAGCATTTTTCAAGTAATACTAGTAAACTATTATGCAATGTCATAATTGCAAAGGCAAAATTAATTAGTTAATTATTAAAGTTATTAAAACTGTTATGTTAAAAAATCTAAAAACAAAACCTGAGAAATATTTTGAAAAATAATTCAGTTTCTCAGGAGAGCTAATAAATCAACTGTATATAAATTCAACATCTGTAAATCCACCATCCATCAAGCATTATTATTTTATCTTTAATAAATGACACTTTCATTTGGCATTTCTTGTGTTTGCTCAGACGGTGCTGAAATTGACATACCTGAACAAATAGAGAAATGAGAGACACAAATCAAATTTAAGGACGGCAAAACGGCTTGGCATTTATTTAAGATCGATAAAGGGGTGTTTTTAAATATTTCAGTCATGTCACAAGAAAAGAACATAACATGACTGAACCCAGCCTTGGCTTGATGAGTACTTGACTGCCCTAATGGTTTTCAAATGTTCACGGCCATCACCATTACTTGGGAAATTGCCTTTTTTCCCCCAACAAAGACTAGACTTGGGTAAATATTTTCCTCTAATTATGAGTAGACGTCAGACTAGCAGGACCGAGCTAAAAGCATTCGGCTGGAGACATTAATCAATGCTAAAACAACATGGACACCACTTTCACTCATCTGTCTGAATGACAGACCTCACCGCAGGTGAACTTCTGCTGAGTTCAGGGGTTTCAATTATAAAGTGTGATACACTCAGATTTAATCCAAGAGTTTATGTCTGCTTAAATCTACGGCAATGTTCATATTTATAAAAACAGTCTTTAAAATGGAGAAGTACCTCCATGTCAAGGTCTAAACAAGCATACAGTATGCTCTCATTCTTGTTGCCAATTTGTTCTACAGCAGCTATTTGAACATCCGATAAAAGTGGTGTAAATGCACAGAATTCACCAAAAAAGACAAAGATGCAGTTTGAGAGATTAATTGTTGGACAGGTGTACCTAATAAAGTGGCCTGTAAGTGTATGTATCATATATTGGATAAAACTGTGTGGGAATTGCATTTGTACAAATTCTCACTGGAATACTTGTCCTATGTTTGTTTGCTTATATATAGTAGTCAACATTTGTTGTGCATCAATGTTGTCTTAAAACTGTTGAAAAACACACATTCTTGTCTTAGGACAATTATGAACACCTAATAAACATTCTAACAGCTATTTGAACATCTGGTGTACATTCATCGGATTTATCACAAACAACAAAGATGCAGAATGAGAGATTAATTGTGCAATGTAGTCAGACTTTGTGAGATTAAAATGAACTTTTAATACACTTTTTGATTAAATATTTGCATTTATACTTTACATATTTTATACATATATAAACCTATATATATATAAGCAGTATATATAGAAATGCCATATCAAATGCAGTTTATTTTAGACCAGTTACCATAATCGTGTAATAATAATAATACAATACTATATAATACCAAATATACATACTTCCAGGGTCATTTGTATTATGTAGATTTTTTTTAGTCGCTGGTGTGTTTCAGTTTCTGAACAACCATGTCACGTTCAAAGTCACTTAAATCACTTTTATTCCCCATTCTGATGCTCGGTTTGAACTGCAGCAGATATTCTTGCCCTGTCTACATGGCTAAATGCATTGAGTTGCTGCCATGTGACTGGCTGATTAGAAAATTGTGTTAAAGAGCAGTTGGACAGGTGTACCTAATAAAGTGGCCTGTGAGCGTATGTATCATACACATTGGATAAAACAGTGATGAATTTGTATATGTACAAAATCTGACTAGAATACTTGTCCGGTGTTTGTTTGCTTATATATTGCATCAGTGTTGTCCTAAAACTGTTGAAAAACACAAATTCTTGTCTTAGGACAATTTTGAACAACTAATAAACATCTAACAGCTATTTGAACATCTAATAAAAGTGGTGTTCATGCACCGAATTCATCACAAACAACAAAGAAGCAGATTGAGAGATTAATTGTGCGATGTAGTCAGACTTTGTGAGATTAAAATTACCTTTTAATTGCCTAATGTTAAGAGAGCTTTACTCGCATTCTGTAGACTACATTTATGTATATTTTTATTTATACTTTATACATTTTATACATATATAAACATATGTATATATGTTAAGCAGTATATATATATATATATATATATATATATATATATATATATATATATATATATATATATATGTATATATATAAATGTCATATCACATGCAGTTTATTTTAGATCAGTTACCATAATCGTGTAGTAATAATAATACAATGCTATATAATACTGTATATACATACTTACTCCCAGGGTCGTTTATATCGAAGTTGATATTTAGCCTCACCATGTTGGTGTAACATCTAATTTTTATGAATTTGGTCATTAGCCCAATGCTCAACCCCCAACCTGGAGGACCAGGACATACACACATAAACAACGGACAGTTTAGCTTACCTAATTCACCTAACGCATGTCTTTGGAATTGTGGGGGAAACCGGAGCACCGAGATGAAACCCACACCAACACTGGGAGAACATGCAAACTCCGCACAGAAATGCCAACTGACCCAGCCGGGGCTCAAACTAGTGACCTTCTTGCTGTGAGGCGACAGCAGTCAGCTGCGCACAATTTCAAGATAATTAGCTATTTTTAAAGGTCCCACCTGGAAGAAAGGCAAACACAAGGTTTTTGTTGTGTGCATGTTTGTTTTCTTTGAGTCACATTTACGCACTTTTGTGAAACAATCTTACAACAAATTTAGATTTTCTACTCATCGTTTTATAAATGAGCCCCCAAATGATGGCTTGGCACTGCAACCGAATAAACTATGGATCTAATTCATAGTCAATGAAATAATTGGTAGGGTTATGCTCTTGGGTTTAAGTTGTGGAGAAATTAGCTACTTTTTAGAGGAGCTGAAGAATGAGAGATTGATATAAGGGATGGGAGAACCTATAACCCCGTGTTATGCAAGGCAAGACGTGGCAGTGAAACATTTGTCAAGTTAATTCCTACGGGTTGCCCTACATCACCTTCCAAATCACCTCTAAATCTGCCTTTCTTCATGATAAATAACAGTAAAAAATGGTACCCTTTTAAAACCCACCCCTATTTTTAAACATTAATCAAATCAGTCAACAGATTATCCGCCAAGACCAGATGGTTTTGGGTTTGAAAATTACATTTTCCCGATGGTCTATATTTGTGCTTTTTCTTCATCGCCCAGTCCTTCTCTTTCCTTGTTAATTTCATTGTGTTTTATGTGCATTGTTAAGCTTGGATTACTTTTGCTTATCCAACACTGGCTGTTAAATCTTCCTTCTTGTCTCAATGTAATTTTTGGCCCCGTATATAATCTGCACATATAAATTAATCCCACCCCTCTGCCTGGTGAAGAAAGAGCCGATGGTGGCTCTGGGAATATGCTGTACAAGCTAAATAGTTGTGAAGCCGACTGGCTCTGGGTGTATTTGAGAAACTGTAATAACAGACGTTCTTTATGTGGGATTTACAGTGATGCATGTGACAGTGTACAAAAGTCTGTGTCTGAGTTTGCAGTGGGGCCCAGAGGAAAGACACTTTATCTGTACAAGGTGATTAGGAGAGAAAGAGGTTTACTGTTTATGAGCTCACAAATCTCCTCTCCACTCAGGTTAGTCTTTGGTCTCTGTCTGATTGTGGGGTGGAATTACTGAGGAACATCTTCCCTAAACCCACAGCCATGGGCTTCAAGCACCTCCGCATTTATAACTGGCTGCGATGGTGAACTGTCAGGAGCTAAGAGACTCAGTAAGATGGCTGCCAGTGGAGAGAACGTTACATTTTAGAGCTCCTGCCAAATGCAAATTTACCTCCAGCCTCCATCCAAAAAGTCTGAGACTGTATTGAAAAAATTGGCATTGGGAATCGAATATAAATAAACAGAAAGTTTTAAATGTTAAAAGAAGAAACATTATGACACATCAATTGAAAAGTACATGTTTATTATTCTGTAATAATGCCAATAATATTAAATGAATTAAAATTGCAAAAGTTTATGGTGTTTCTTAGACTCTTTTCAATTGGTCAATGTGGTTTTCAAAACTGGATCTTTGGGTCGTCCTTCAACAGTGATATTTGTATTAAACTGACTTTAAGTTAAGCTAAAACAACCTAAAATATTTTAATTCACTGTCAAACTTCTACAGTTGTTTTTATTGTACTTATAAACTGTGGAGTATATGGTGTTACTTTGTAAGCCACAAAATAATACTTCTGAATACATACTTTTTAATATATACTCACCGACCACTTTATTAGGTACACCATTTCATAAAGCGCGAATCATCTGACTGGTTTCTTATACATGACAATAAGTTCACTTCACTTAAATGGCCTCCACAGTTATCAGATCTCAATCCAATAGAATACATTTGGGATGTGGTGGAACAGGAGATTCGCATCATGAATGCGCATCCAACAAATCTGCAGCAACTGCGTGATGCTATTATGTCAATATGGACCAAAATCTCTGAGGTATTTTCCAGTACCTTGTTGAATCTATGCCATGAAGGATTAAAGCAGTTCTCAAGACAAAAGGGGGTCCAACCCGGTACTAATAAGGTGTAACTAATAAAGTGGCCAGTGAGTTTATGTATATATATATATATATATATATATATATATATATATATATATATATATATATATATATATATGTGTGTGTGTGTGATTTTATCCCAAAATTCCATTCAAAAACCCTATTGGCTCTGAAACATTCGAATCAAAAGTGCTTTTGGACTTGCCTCTTGATTATTGCATAAAAATGTACTTCATAGTTCCTTTACTTTATTAGGACACTAAGTAGGACGCACACACAAAAGTAAAGTTAATTTTATTGTGGATAGCAGAACCAAAGATCTAGAGGCATAAACCGAATATGAATATGTTACTCTATAATTCTATTCTAACTTTTTACTCAAATTGTGCTGATAATATCCTTTTTAACACAAAAAATGAGCTCTAAACCAAAAACTTCAAATTTTCTCAGCAGTGATCTCGGGTTTGTGGACTTAACCGTATCCACATTAATCATCAAACAAATTGACACGACGCACACAAAAGCCCCTGATGCATTTCCACAGTTTTTGTTTCATCTGGAGTCTCGGAAGGGTAATTATTGCACCCTTTCTCCCCCGGTAGCTCAGGTGGTGCCGTCCCTTTTGTAATCATCTGTTTATGCCGCATTCTTTAATATCGTTCCTCCAGTAATCAGTCTGCCCACCAGTCCCGTAGAACTGCTATTCCTCCTGCCTGCCATTATTTAATTGCAAATCGTCAAGAGTCGGTAGTTTAGGGATATGGATGTGTCAAAAGCTTAGGAAACGGGAGTTTTCTCGACATCCAATTAACGGATGCTCATTTATCACACCGAGGCATCACAAGAGCCCGCCGCCACGCATGTTAATAATAGTATCATAAGCAAGTTCAAAACTCCCATGCTGTCTATGCTGGAGCCCCAGCAGGTCACTTTGCAGCGTTCATTAGAGAGGGAGAAGCTGGACGCTGAGAGAACGAGAGCGAGAGAGAGAGAGAGAGAGAGAGATGAGAATAGATGCTGCGTCTGGATTAGAAACCAGAGAGGATGCGGTTCTTTATGTCCTGTGTGGTTGTATGTGGTTTCTTGATGGGATCAACGAAGGACACTGGAATGTATGTGTGTGTGTGTGTGTGTGTGTGTGTATGTTGAGTGTGTTAAAGTAACACTGTCTTTAGTTTCAGAGTCATATTTATGAACGATAGCAGCTTGGTCTGTCTTTATAACTTTATACAGACGGATCAGTTAAAGAGAAAGTTCTAAAACTAAAATGTATTTTAGTATTTTACATTCTGTACAAAATTAAATAAATAACTGAATGGAATGTCAGTCTAGACCAGAGGTGCCCAAACTTGGTCCTGGAGGGCCGGTGTCCTGCATATTTTAGTTCCAACCCAATTAAACACACCTGAACCAGCAAACTTCCAGGCAGGTGTGTTGAAGCAAGTTGGAGCTAAACTATGCAGGACACCGGCCCTCCAGGACCGAGTTTGAACATCCCTGGTCTAGACCAAGGGTCCCCAAACTTTTTCTTATAAAGCAAAAACCAAACTTGATTGAGGGCTGTGGTCCGAAGTTGAATATCCCAAACCGTATCATCATTATATCTTTTAAGTTTTACAATTAACTTAATACAGTAAAAATATAAACAATCCCATTTATAATACAATGCATTTCCCAAACAATGACGTAACTCGTGGCTGAACTATCATAGTAAGATGCATCAAATGAGAAAAAAAAAACTATGAAGTGACGAGTGTTTCCCAAAACCCCTAGTTTCTCTGTCGCAGATCAATCGCTTGAACCATGTTAGTTATAAGGTAAAACACCCATAATGACACTCTAAACGGGGTTGAGTAACAACTTCTTTAGAGAAGAACCCCATAATTTCTTTGTGCTAACTATATTGTTTTACACAAACACGCTTTTAAAATAAAATACAATATTAGTTTTGGTAAAAACATGCACTCGTTTTCCATATTAATATATATATATATATATATATATATATATATATATATATATATATATATATATATATATATATATATATATATAAATGAAATATGAAATATATATATAAATGCCACATATAGGGCCTGTATTTGCTTTAATAATATTATAAAAAAATATGACATATCCTATTCTAAAACATAAAATCACTTACAAAACCTAACATGAATTCCAATCTCATATATAAATCATATAAATAAATAAATTATGAGGCTATTTATTAAGACATGAAGTTTATTATTTATTATGTATTAGAAATGAAAAATCATACTTTAATAATAACATTAATAACATTAATGATGATGATGATTATTATGATGATGATTATTATTATTAAGTAGGATCATGTTTATTTATTTTTTAGAAAAGTCTACTTTTACAGTTTGACACAGCAGAAAGTTCTAACAGCAGGCCCATGTCATTATACAGTACAGATACTTAATAAATAACCTACTATAAATTAAAAGCATTAATGTATGCTTTTGGTTTTCACAAGCTTTGGAGATGTAACATAAATTCCGCTTTTAAATAATAGGCCACCTATAAATTTTGGCATGAGGCTGTGTTCAAAATGACATCAATGTTTTCAAAGTGCACTGCAAAGGGAGCACAATTGTAAACATGAAGATCGCTAAAACTGAACTGTAAAAATAGTTTTAAAGCAAATTGCACCTAAGAGAGATGACCTTAATGCTTTTTTTATTTTTAATAATTCCAACTTTAGGATGTTCTAAATGAATAGGACATAGGGGGGATAACTGGGAATAGAACACAGCCAGGAACAATGTTTCTAACGACAGCTCCAGATGTGTGGTTGCGAGTGCTCAAGTTTGCGACACAGTTTGCGAATGTTCGTTGGAGTGACGGATTTGGGAAACGGCAAATCAACAAACTATGCTTGTAACGAGGGAATTTGCAACCTTAGTTGGCTAACGATGGTTTTGGGAAACGCACCCCTGGCTGATGTTCAATCAACTGATCTGACAGAAAGTGCCAAGCCATTTAGTGATTTAAAAGAGATTTAAGAAGATAAGAACCAGTGCAAAGATTGTAAGACTCGTGTGATGTGGTCATGGTTTTTGGTACCGGTTAAAAGCCTTGTAGCAGCATTTTGAACTAACTGTAAACGGGATGTCTGACTAATCCCAAATTATAGTGTGTTACAGTAGTCCATGCTAGAGGTAATAAAAGCATTATGAATGACTTTTTTCTATATAGAATAGGTTTGACTGTTGAAAAAAGCAGGATTTGACCACTGCATTTATCTGATTATCAACTCTCAAGTCATCATCAAGGATAACACTTCTTTCACTTTTTAGTTTACCCAAGGCTTCACAGAAAATTGATTTACCAAGATATACTGTAGGTGCCCTAGAATAAATTTTATTTTAATATTTAATTTGCTTTACTCTCATTAAAATCTAGAAAGTTTAAAGACAACCAGTCGTACACATCCAACAAGCAAGACATAAGAGTATCCAATCCATTACTTTCTACAGTGTTAAAAACTGTTGTGCTGGATATTTTATTATAATATTCTTGTTGTTGCTTCTTTTTTTTTTTTTTTTACAAGATAATTTGATGAAATGGAAGTTCAAAAGAACAACAATTACTTGAAACAGACCATTTAAAAGTCTAAAAAAAATATCTGTTTTAATCATTAAATCCATTCTTGCATTAAATCCTTCATTTTCTATTTATTAGTGTATGTGGCTTCACGCTGGTCTTGCTGAATAAATACATCGTAAGACTAAACACACTGGCGCTGCTCTTGTTGTCAATCCTGCTGCATTTCACAGATGTGAGCAGCCTTTAGCAGTTCAGTTCCTGGTCTAATCGTGTCCTTTTGACCATTGGCGTTTGCCTGCATCAAGGCTCTTAACCCCTGTCCGCTCCAGAACATCCACCCTGTTCATCCCCCTTTTGTCTCTGTCGGATTACATTAGGAATACACAAAGTGAAGGAGTCCTGGACAAACTGAATGCAATTAGCAAAAACAAAAGACTTAAATTCCACAATCCGCAGTCTTAACGGTGCGCATGTGGGCGCATGTCTGTCTAAACACAGCAGCCGTGTTTCGTAGAGCTCATAGGCCCAGTAAACACAATGAGGAAAGGGTGGCTTGGGAGAGTATCTGGGGAAATATACGCTACCGTTTGTTGCTGTTGCTGTCCTTGGCTTCAGGTTGGAAAATATTTCACCCATCGTTGTCTTTCTCATTCTCTCTCCCTACATCTATCCATCGTTTTCTGCTTCTCTTCAAGGCCCCAGACAGTCAGAAATAATTCATTTCCAGCTACATAACAAGAAACGGTGAAAACAAAGAAGCAAGGCATTGCTTGTTAAAGGGATAGTACAACCCAAAATGATATATATTTACTTATTAACCATATAAAGACAAGGAACATTGAATATTTATGGCTCGTGACAACACATTGCAGACTTATTGCAGAATTATTCGTTCATTCATTTATTAATTCATTCATTCTTTTTCCTTTAGCTTAGTCTCTATTTCAGAAAGTTCCACAGCAGAATGAACCGCCAACTATTCCGGTTTGTGTTTACGCAACAGATGTCCTTCCAGCCACAACCCAGTACTGGAAAACACACATACACTCTCACATTTGCACACATACACTACAGCCAATTTAGTTTATTCAATTCACCTATAGCACATGTCTTTGGACTCCACAAACTCCACACAGAAATGCCAACTGACCCAGCCAGGACTCAAACTAGTGACCTTCTTGCTGTGCGCAACCATGTCACCCAAGG
>NC_079441.1:60833218-60990718 GCF_903798145.1 Danio aesculapii
CTGTCTGTCTATCTATCTATTTATAGTGTATGGCCCTACACCCAAAGAGCTTCACAATCATGAGGGGAGTCTCTCCAGACCATAACCAGTGTGCAGCATCCACTTGATGATGCAACAGCAGCCACAGGACAATGGAAAGACAGTTGGAAAGACCTAGGTTACACCCCAATACTTTTGTCATAACTTATACTCCCCATAATCACTACACTGTTTAATACTTGCACATTTAAAAATTGCACATATTCATCAATCTAAGTTGCTCTAATTCATCTTGAATTATATATATATATACATATATTCACCGAACATATACATTTGTAATTATGTTCATATCTGTCTGCATACTTCTGATTATTAATAACAATCTGTACTTGTATCCATGTATTCTTAATCTCCTTTCATAGCTAATGCAACCTGTATAGATTGTTCATAGTACATCCGTCTGTAAATATTACCCATTGTTTTTACATAATTATGGTGGCCTGAGAAAGACATACTGTGACACTTCCTATGCTTATTATTCTTCCGTTATCTTCTTCTTCTACTTTTTTCTGAGAAAAATTTATATATGCATCTCCTCCTAAACTGTTCATTCTACAACCACCAAACTTACTCCAGACCTCTAAACTGGTCTGACTCTGGTTGCTATATCTTTTCCAACTGATCCGACTTGCGGTTTTCTGAAAACTGACCCGAAAAATTCAGAAAAGTCCCATTGACTTAACATTGGACCAAACATTGTGACGTCATAACTTTGCGCCAAACTGTCATACAGCGTTGAGGTTACGCTCATTTAACTCAGACTACCAATCTGCCAATCACTGATGCCCTTTAAACTTACTAGCCACAGCATAGCAACCACTAGTCACCTTAGCAACTATCCCATAGACTTCCATTGTAAAAAACTGCCATTGACTTTACAATGGACATACTAACAACATACCAATTCATACTAGACACATGCTAACACACATACTAATCATACTAGCAACATGCTAATTCATACTATAAACATACTACCAACATGGTAATTCATACTAAATTCATGATAACAACATGCTAATTTATGCTAGAAAAATATTAGCAACATGCTAATTCACACTAGAACCATGCTAACGTGCTAATGTATGCTAGAAACATGCTAGCAAAATGCTAATTTATACTAGAACCATGGTAATTTATGTAAGCAACTGCCTAGCAACCACTCAGAACACCTTAGTAACTGTCTAGCAACTACTCAGAACACCCTAGCAACCGCCTAGCAACATATTAGCAACCACCTAACAATGCCTTAGCAACTGTCTAGTAACCACTCAGAACCACCTAGCAACACCTTAGCGACCACCTAGAGCACCCTAGCAACACCCTAGCAACCACCTAGCAACACCTTAGCAACCATCTAGAACACCATAGCAATGCCTTAGCAACCATTTAGAACAACCTAGTGACTGCCTAGAAATGCCTTAGCAGCCGCTCAGTGATTGACCTAACAACCACTCAGAATACCATAGCAACCACCTAGCAACAGCTTAACATATACCTGGAACACCCTAGCAATGCCTTAACAACCACTCAGAACACCTTAGCAACTGCTTAGCAACGCCTTATCAAACAGTCCAAACACCCTAATGTAGTTATCTCTCTATGCCAACTGCTTTAAACATCTTAAAAATTACTTAAATTATTTAATTTTTAAAACTACTTCAGATTTTCAGACTAGGCTCTCTCAAGCCACTATAAAGTTTGTCCACAAACTTTACTTTTCTAGTTGCTCTTTATAACTTATACCTATATCCTGCACTTGCTGTTATTGCACTCCATGTTAGAGCTAAACTGGATTTCGTTGCCTTGTACTTGGTACATGTGTAATGACAATAAAGTTGAATCTAATCTAATCATCTGAAAGACAGTATCTATCTACCTACCTATCTACCTATCTATCTATCTATCTATCTATCTATCTATCTATCTATATATCTATCTATCTATCTATCTATCTATCTATCTATCTATCTATCTATCTATCTATCTATCTATCTATCTATCTATCTATCTACACATTGGTGCCACCGTCATTGCATGATCGTCAATATTTTTTTTTCACCAGGAATTACTATTTTACTCATGATTTTTACAGTTTTTCTCAGTGGCTTTGCTGCATTTCTCACAACACTATTTACATTTGCACAACAGCTATTGCATTTCTCAAAAAAAATAGTACAAACTGCAAAACCTAGTTGATAACCTGCAAAAGTGTGTCACTTGCTCAAAATGGAGAGCTCATTCCTCAAAAGCAAGTATTGATATCAAGGAAAGTGTCATTTTCATCAAGATGAAAAGTCCTGACACCATTGTTTATGAACAAGATAGTCAAATGGCTTTGTCATGTTTTCATTATAAAGGTCTACTCTACATTTTTTCCAATGCAAAAAAGTCAGATTTTGGTGACACTTCCTGAAAATGCACAAGACAGCACTATTTACCATTTGCACAGCCATTTGAAAACTACAGTAAAGTTAGACATCACTGCATTTAGTGAGGTATCAGAGTACAAGACACTGAATAGGTATGTTTCACATTTTTACTGCATATGCTCTTCGCAATTTGTTGGAAGGAATGAGAAACTGCTTCTATGATTTGCACAAATGACTAATTGTTTTGAGAAATGCATTAACTGTTGTGCAAATGTAAATAGTGTTGTGGGAAATGCACCAAAGCGACTGAGAAAAACTGTAAATAATTCTAAAGTAATACAAACTGATCTTACAGCTCACATTGTCTTAAAAATATAGATTGTTCTAGTCAATTTTTCCATAAAGAAAATGTAGGGAAATAATTTGTCTTCCAGAGCCAGAGTTGGATGAAGTATATATGTTTTATTTATTTATTTATTTGTGCGTGTGTGTGTGTGTGTGTGTGTGTGTGTGACTGACTATATTTATATGTTCAGTTTACAGAGGCCATGGTATAATTTGTATTTCCCAGTGGTATTTCTTTGAAACTCAACTTATATTGCAAAGCATAATTATGAGTTTGCTATATTTATCAGAAAATCTCTTTCATGAATGAGCCTCGAGGTAGAAAGATTTATAGTGTGGCATTTATGCTTTGGTACAAAGAGAATGATGTTAGAGGGTATCCTCTTCTATTACTTTAGAACTGATTAGCAACAAGCAGATAAAAAAACAGATACAAATATATGTGATCTTCAAGTAGATTATCAGGAAAACTCTTTAATGCTGTTGAAACCTAAACCATATTGAAATAGAGTGCGTATGTATTATATTAAAAAATAAATAAATAAAAAATATATATATATGTTTACAGTATATTAAGCTAATGAATGAAATGGTCCCAGATGTATCTATTACATCTTTTCCCCTGCACTTTCACAAAAGATCAGACACACATTTATAGTTAGCATCCTCAAAACGATGTCCCAAGGGAAGAACAAAGGGGCACACCAGTTGTTTTCAGCTCTCTTCTATTGATGAGCAGATAAATGTCACACTGATATGTGCACTATAGGAAAGACGCATTGGCTTAGAGCAGACTGCCAATAGTAACCTTTGTTGTCCTCTCCTCCGACTCTCACATTCTGCCTCCAGCATTCAGTAATTGAGCTTGGACTACTGGGCTGATAGTCTGTGTGTGTGAGTTCATGAGCATGTGCGCATGTACATTTTTGTCTAGCAAACCGCTAAACCATCAGATTACAGTCCAGCATATGTTTGTTAATTGAGAGACAGGCAATTAGGTTGTTTGTATAATCTCTTTGAGATTTTTGGTAAAGCTGGGTTGCCTGGTCGGGCATCATCCCACTGAGCAGAAAAGGATTTTTTGGGGGGCTCATGTCTTTACAAAATGGATTTACTCATGATCCAAAGACAAAAAAGCTCATCTCGGCTGTCTTAAGTTCCTTCTTTAGAAGATTAATCTTCAAATGTGGTTTAATGGACCAGTGTTTGACAAGAGTTTTTTTTTTAGAAGAGGATCTTTATGACTAGAGAAAAGTGTGGAAGACAGAAAAGCATTATATTGGAAAGATATATTGGTACAATTGATATAAACATTCTTTAGTCCTCTACTGCATGCATTATGATAGATCTAAATTCTATATATACAGTTGAAGTCAGAATTATCAGCCCCTCTTTGATTTTTTTTTTTTTTTTTTTTTTTCATTTTATAATAATTCCCAAATTATGTTTAAGGTCAAGTATTTTCACAGTATGTCTGATAATATTTTTTCTTCTGGAGAAAGTCTTATTTGATTTATTTGGTTAGAATAAAAGACGTTATACATTTTTTAAACACCATTTTAAGGTCAAAATTATTAGCCCCATACGTATTTTTTTTTTCGATAGTCTACAGAACAAACCATCGTTATACAATAACTTGCCTAATTACCCTATCCTATCTAATTAACCAAGTTAAGCCTTCAAATGTCACTTTAAGCTGTATAGAGGTGTCTTGAAAAATATCTAGTAAAATATAATTTACTGTCATCATGGCATAGATAAAATAAATCAGTAATTAAATGAGTAATTAAAACTATTGTGTTTAGAAATGTGTTGAACAAATCTCTCCGTTAAGCAGAAATTGGGGAAAAAAATAAACAGGGGGGCTAATAATTCAGGGAGGTTAATAATTCTGACTTCAACTGTATAGGTATTTTTAAGGCAATTTATGATATGTTGGTACATATATGGCGACAATGTCCAGTGGTGGATCTAACTTCGAAATTTCAAATTTAGAACTTTCCTTATAATTAATAATTTTGCTGCTAAAATGTTCTTAGTTTTGATTAAATTGGTGTTGCAATATTGAAAGCTTTAACACAGAACTTATAAATAGCACCTCATACATACTTTCCAACAACTGATATTTGAACAGCTTTCATTTACTCCATTCCTGTTGCTGAATGTTACTGAAAACAAACACAATATTGTATTATAATCTATACAACATACAGCAGGTATCAATATTTCCTCTGGTAAATAATATAACAAATAAATAACAAATCTAATATATCGAGATGCCATAGAATATGTTTATATACTTAACTATGCCTGTTATGGATAACAACTATAACAACTGTTATGGAACTCTACACGAGACAAGACCACGAGAATGGTCAAGCACTAAAACAATAAACTTTCTAATCTGAGAAGATCAGCTAGAAAACCAGTTGTTCAGGCTGTCTCAATCATGCATCCTGAGCCCCCCTCTTTGCCCTGGACTTTACCTTCTCCACCAAAGCAGCTCACTCACATTCCACACAGAATGTTTAAGTTTTTAATATGGTGTATCTTGTGGCTTTACATGTTTGGTGTCATTTTAAATGTCTCTGTGTGATTGGTGACGTGGTCCTAATTTCACTGTAATATTTTACAATCTCCCTTATATTAGTTAATTTGGGTTTTGACTTTAATAAGATCTTTGCCAGATGCTCCACTCCAGGGAAAATGGTCTTTGCATCAACTCATGACCAGGCAAGAGTCTTGGTAAAGCTTTTATTGTCTTGAATTTATGATGATTTGAGTATTTAGGCAAAGGGTGGAGAAGTGTCTGTGGGATTCTGTAGGCAGGATACCCCATTGCAGTTTGTGGGTCTCTGAGCTCTGCATCAGGACTCATATGCTGCAATGTATTTCTACATGGTCAGGTGTTCATCTCTAACTCTTAAATGTATCTTTGAATAATTGATGTTGTACAATCTTGATTGGCTTATTTTGTTTAATTATGAGAATTGAATGGAAAATCTTTGCCTCACAAATAAATGTAAAATTCTTGTTTAACTCTAATATCTCCTGAAATCATTTAAATCTAGTAGATTGTTTAGGCTGATGTTTCCGCAGCCTACAACCAGGATTAGTCATACATTCAAGCTCAATGGATGGAGCATGGGCACAGCATTAGAGACCTGTTGATTTCTGACAATCACTGACTTAGTATGATATAATCTAGGGACTAAATCAAACTTTCTTTAAGTATGTGCAAGCATGGGGCGGCCTATTGTTACTTAAAGGAAATTAGCTTCCAGTTACATTCTCTGACTAAGCTAAATTAAACTTTCTTTAAGCATGAGCAAGCATGGGGTGGCCTATTATTACTTAAAGGAAATTAGCTTATCTGCTAAGAATCGGTACTGGCGAGGATGTGTCAGGAATAAAAATATTTCTTTTCACATGTGCTAAAAGGCTTACATGCATTTAACCTTCACCCATGCTGTTAGTTCCGTCATAGGACTAATAGATGGACCCTTACATTGGTCAGTGGCAGGGAAATGAACATAATTATTATGTTGCAATATGCCGACACTGTGCGGTAGAGGGTTAAATATTCATTCATTGATTTTCTTTTCAGCTTAGTCCCTTTATTAATAAGTGGTTGCCACAGCGGAATGAACCACCAACTTATCCAGAATATGTTTTACACAGCCGATGCCCTTCCATCCGCAACCCAGCTTATTCAATTCACATATAGCACGTCTTTGGACTCTGTGCTACCCGGAGGAAACCCACGCCAACACAGGGAGAACATGCAAAATCCACACAGAAATGCCAACTGATCAAGCCAGGACTCGAACCAGTGACCTTCTTGCTGGGAGGCGATAATGCTGCCCTCTGCGCCAACATTACGCCAGGGTTGACCGATGTATACAGTATTAAATATGCTTTGTATACATTGTCAACTTTAAAGGGGACCTATTATGCAAAAATGGCTTTTATAAGGGGTGTAAACAGTAGTGTCTGAATACAGCCAGCCTATACTGGTAAAAATTTATTCATTTTATTTTTTTATTATCACACTTGACAAAAACAGCCCACAGAAACACTTTGATTGACATTCTCTCTTTGTACATGTGATCGGATTATGCAGCCCTGAGTGAGAAGCAGCCCCCATGCTGTTGTTATGCTAATGCATAGATGTTTGTAGCTCCACCCTCTTTTGAAAAGAGGTCTGGCTGCACAGTCTCATTCGAAATTAAAGAGAAATTAAAGTGGTGGTCCATGTTTATTTAACCAACTATCTGTCTCACTACAATCCAACCTGCTCTTTAAGATCTCAAATCTCAGGGCGTCTGGTAGTACCTAGAACAGCAAAGTCAAGTAAAGGGGGTCAAGCCTTCTCATTTATGGCTCCTTAACTCTGCAATAGCCTTCCTGAGTATGAGTACTCCTGAGTCCGAGGCTCAGACACACTCTCGTAGTTCAAAACTTGATTAAAGAACTATCTTTTTAGTAAAGCATACACTCAATGCATCACATAATGATACGATGCATGAATCTCGGCGCCTAGACTGCAGCTCTGCACAAGACATTGAGCCATAGAAGAAATGGACGTGCCCAACTGAGCCTGGTTTCTCTCAAGGTTTTTGAAGTCTTCACTTTCGCCAATTGGTAAAGTTTTTTCCTTGCCGCTGTCGCCACTGGCTTCCATGGTTCAGGACCTATAGAGCTGTGCATCGATGGATTTGCTCTTCAGTGTTTAGACTCTCAGCAGTGAATATTAAACCACACTGAACTGAACTAAACTGAACTTAAACACTGAAAACTGGACTAACACTGTTTCAATTTACTATAATCTTCTATGTGAAACTGCTTTGACACAATCTACATTGTAAAAGCGCTATACAAATGAAGGTGAATTGAATTGAACAAAATGGCATAATTAGGATCAAAGAGAGAATGAAGGATGAAGGGAGCACTTTTGGAGCTTTTGTTGTTGCTGCCTTTTTATATACATTTTAACACTTTATGAAATGCAACCAACAAATACAAATAAAATGCCACAAGAAATGTATACTATGAGAAAATTGCTTGCCATGGCGTATATTCAAACTACTGTTTATTATGAATATGTGGTTGAGCTGAAGATTGAATGCAGATGCAGGAAACCTCTCTCTTTCTCTCTCTCTCTCTCTCTCTCTCTCTCTCTCTCTCTCTCTCTCTCTCTCTCTCTCTCTCTCTATATATATATATATATATATAATTTTTTCAAAGTAGCACCTTGTGGTTTCATGACCTTGAATAGCAAGCTTGTAAAGTCAATTTAACCTGTCAACTCTCTCACCATCAATCCTTTTACCTTGCTGAAGGCATAATTATATCTTAACATTTATTAAATATAATATTTAGTCATGTGGATTAACAAATCATTTGTCTGAAACAATGTTTGAAACCATTAAAAATCACTATTTCTAACTTTAATATAAGCTTATCCATATGATATAGAGATTATTCATTCATCCATTCATTCATTTTCTTTTCGGCTTAGTCATTTTATTAATCTGGGGTCGCCACAGCGGAATGAACCGCCAACTCATCCAGCACATGTTTTAGGCAGCAGATGCCCTTCCAGCTGCAACTCATCTCTGGGAAACATCCATACACACTCATTCACACACACTCACACACTACGGACAATTTAGCCTATCTAATTCACCTGTGCCACATGTCTTTGGGGGAAACTGGATCAAACCCACGCGAAACCCACGCCTTCCTGCTGTGAGGTGACAGCACTACCTACTGCACCACTGCATTGCCTGATATAGAGATTATGTTACACTTAATTTTAATGTACAAATCATGCTATGACCATAACCACTAACAAACCTTTAGCTAATACTTTTAGCTCAATAAACTACCAGTTAGGTAGAAATTGGGTTTGGGTATTGGGAGGGATCAGGGATGTACCGTAGAATATGAATCCATTTCATAAGTGCTAAAAACAGTTAATATCTTAATATAAGCAAGGTAATAAGCCAGTAGTAAATGGTGTGAATTGCTACTTAAACTAAAGTGTTAGCAGAGTTTGATTCCATCTCACCCGGAAAAAGGAATCACAAGACACTTGTTCAAGAAAGCAGAGTAACTCTATGGCATGATGCAGGAGAAAGAAAAAAGTGAAGCAACCCAAAGCAGAATCTCATCCATGGCCTCTTTCAGCCCGGCATTTAGAGATTTGTGGGAGTTTAGATCTTTGACCCCTCACGCATACTTTGAGCCCAAGGGCTCATATGACAGATGCACTGTCCTGACCAGAAAGAGATGAATGCTTTTGGAGGAAAAAAAAAAAGAGAGAAAAGAATAGGGCTATCTTCTCGAAAGATGAGAAGGGGGAGAATGGGGGAAAGACTGTAGAATTGCCTCTCCTTTGTACATGTCACTCTGGCTTCTGTGCTACACTCAAACTCAGAGAAAAGAAGAAGAAAAAAAAGTAAGAAAGGGAAAGAAAGCAATAGGATTATGATGGGACAAAATTCTTTGTTTCGTTTTTGATTTTCAAAGAGGAATGTCTGTTTTCTTTGGTCATAGAGTCACATACATTTGAAGTTAGAATGTTAAATTGTAATTATTTTATGTTAAAAAATATATTATTTTAAATAAAATAAAAACAAAATAAAATAAAATCAAACAATTGTGTCAATTTTTTTAAAGATCAGATTAACATGCTTATAAGCACAATTGCAGTCAACACTAGGCAGAGTAGACACAAATAAAATAACCTTAAATAGTGTGGCCTGGTGAGTGTCTCCGCAGCTAATTCAGTTACGGGGAACGTCATGAAAAACAGATTCGACTTAATTATGCCTGTTTCCTGCAGCGGAGAGTGCAGCATTCTATTACAGTGTGACCTGATTAAAGTTAATATGGCAGCTGATCAGTATTTCTCTATGCAAACACACTCCACACACACACACTCAACATAAGGCCTTTAGGGTAAACTCAGCCTGTAAGTGTGTTTAAACTTTAGCACAGTGACCTTGTTGTTTTATAATTAACTTTTTGTGCTTGTTCCATGGCAAACAGAATATGATTTAAATTAGATAAATGCATTCCATACACTGTAGGCTCCTGCATATACTTTGAATAGATGTCAGATCATTTAATCATTACCAGCCAGATTTATTTTAGTATCACTGGGATTTTATTTTATTATGTTTTTATTTCCTTTACTTTTCTGTATTTAAAGAAAAGCGGGCTGCAAGGTGGAGTAGTGAGTAGAACATTTGCCTCACAGCAAGAAGGTCGCTAGTTCTAGCCTTGGCTGGGTCATTTAGCATTTATGTGTGGTGTTTGCATGTTCTCCCTTTGTTGCTGTGGGTTTCCTCCGGGCGCTCCGGTTTCCCCCACACTCCAAGGATATGCGGTACAGGTAAATTGGGTTGGCTAAATTGTCTGTAGTGTATGTGTGTGAATGAGTGTGTATGGATGTTGCAGCTGGAAGGGCATCCTGGATATGCTGGATAAGTTGGCGGTTCATTCCGCTGTGACGACCCCAGATTAATAAAGGAACGAAGCCGAAAAGAAAATTAATGAATTAATGAATGAAACTAAACAAACCATGAAATTGCCAGTCCAAAAGAAAACTGCAAGCATTTTACATCAATTATAAAACATCAATTAATAAAATCAAAAGCAAAAATGATTAAAATAATAATTTTTGTGCTCAAGCTTAGTTCAAAAGACAAGAAAAAAAGCTGTTAGAATACACAAGACTTGCAGAGGGATAGTGAGACTGGGTTGGGATAATAGAGCAACTGATGTTACTATGAAGGGTAGAGTCTCGTCAGCATTCAGAATAGCTAATGCTGACTGAACTACTTAATGCAAATACAGCCAATACTATTATTTTTTTCAGTTGGAGATGAGTTTGAGCCAACAAAAAATTATAATAACAAACAAACAATCGAACTAACTCACTAACTCACTAACTAACTAACAGTGTTGGGCTCGTTCCTTTAAAAGAGTAATTAGTTATAGTTACTAATTACTTCTCACAAATCGTAACTGGGTTACTAACTGAGTTGCATAATTCATTAGTTCATTTTTTTTCGGCTTAGTCCCTTTATTAATCAGGGGTTGCCACAGAGAAATGAACCACCAACTTATCCAGCATATGTTTTACGCAGCTGATGCCCTTCAAGCCACAACCTAACACTGGGAAACACCCATACACTCTTGCAATTACACACATATACTATGGCCAATTTAGCTTACTCAATAGAAACAGGAGCACACAGAGGAAACCCACATGAACACGGTGAGAACATGCAAACTCCACACAGAAATGCCAACTGACCAAGCCAGGACTCAAACTAGAGACCTTGTTGTTGTGAGGCGATTGTGCTACCCACTGCGCCACCATAACGCATCTGAGAAGAGAGTGAGAAGGATGGAGAGGGTTGGGGCGAATGCCTTTAGAAGAGATCTTCATTTATAATTTGAAGAAAAATTTTTTGATTGTCAGTTTTATTGCTGAGCTCCAAAAAAACCAAACTTAAATAAAGTGCTTCAATTAAATGTTTTAAATGAATCTGATTTTTAAAAATGTAAATACTGTCACTTGATGGATAGAGGACTATGCAGAAGACTTCGTCTTCCTAATTACTCGTTGATGTCTCTGCCTAACCCCTTTAATAAACTTCTGCATATGGATTCTAACAAAGCCTCAGCCTCCTCGTTACAGCATACTTAGCCTACCATAAATCCAGTGGAAGTTTCAAGCCTTCCAAGTATTATCAAGAGCAAATTATGCAACTGCAGTCTATCAACGAACATCTTACTTATTATATCCTATCCTTGCCTCCTACCACGCTGAAGACGGCAAGCTTTGCTCTTCCTGATACATTTGACGGCACTGCTGAACAATGTAATGGTTTTCTATGTAAAGTTAAGATTTATATGGAACACCAGGATGAAAAAATATAATTTTTCTTTCTTGATGACAAGAGCGAATGACTGGGCCGCAGCAATGTGGGATTCTGATGCTCAAATTTAAACTTTGTTAGAGTATTTCATTAAACAGATCCATGAAGTGTAGTTCCATGTCAAGCAAACCTCATTTCTAGGCTACCACATCAGTCATAATGGAGTGCGAATGGATGAACTCCAGGTCCAAGCAGTCACGGAATGGCCAGTACCCACTACAGTCAAGTAACATCAATGATTCCTGGGGTTCGCGAACATTTATAGGAGGTTCACTTGAAACTACAGTTCAGTAGCATCACCCATGACATCATTACTGAAAGGCAAACCCCAGAAGTTAAAGTGGACAGATGAAGCTAACTAGGCAGTCATTGCATTAAAAGAGAGATTCACCACAGCGCCCATCTTGAAACTTCCTAACCCTAACTCACCGTTCATTGTGGAGGTTGATACCTCAGATCTGGGCATAGGAGCAGTATTGTCACAAAGGCATGGGACACCAGGAAAAATACACCCATGTGCGTTCTTTTCAAGAAAATTTACCTCTGCAGAACGCAACTATGGTGTGGGTAATAAGGAATTACTTTCATGAAGGAGGCTATTTCCGAATGGCGACACTGGCTAGAGAGAGCCAAGCATCCCTTCTAAGTCATTACAGATCATAAAAATCTTGAAAATATTAAGAGTGCAAAAAGGTTAAACCACAGACAAGCACGATGGGCCCTGTTCTTCACCAGATTCCAGTTCATGGTTACCTATCAACCAGGAAGTAAAAATTGTAAAGCAAATGCTCTCTCCCACCATTATGACTCTTCCATAGACAACAATAAATCTCACGACTCCATACTCCCTCCAACAGTTGTCATTGCTCCAGTATCATGGGATATCATGAAAGAAATTCAACATGAGGAACAGAACGAAAGGTCACCTTCACAGTGTCCACCCAACAAACACTACGTACCAACGAACTTACGACAGAGAGTCATGCAATGGGTCCATACGTCTTTTTGTGCAAGCCTTCCAGGCATATCTCGAACAGTTCACCTAGTGCAAAACTCATTCTGGTGGCCTATGATGAGCAAAGATATCACTAACTATGTCAAGTCATGCCAAGTCTGCCCCCAGTCAAAAACACCCAAAGAATTACCTTCAGGACTCCTCAAACCATTACCCATCCTACAGCAACCATGGTCACACCTGTCCATCGATTTCATAACTGACTTAGCTCCATCCAACAACTTTACTGCAATTCTAGTAATAATAGACCGTTTCTCTAAGTCATGTCATCTGGTCCCATTACCAAGTCTACCCACAGCCATGGAAACCGCTCAAGCCTTGTTCCAGCTTGTATTTAGAGTTTGTGGATTACCGGAAGACATTGTCAAGATCGGGGCACACAATTTACCTCACAGGTCTGGAGAGCCTTCTGCTAGCAGCTGGACATTAATGTGAGTCTCACATGTGGATATCATCCCCAAGTTAATGGCCAAGTTGAATGGCTTAACCAGGAAATTGGCCGATACCTTAGGACATATTTCAGTTGAGAACAACATCGCTGGTCTGCGCTTCTCCCATGGACTGAATACGCACAAAACTCATTGACACACTCATCAACATGACTTACCCCCTTCCAGTGAATCTTGGGATTTCAACCTCCATTGTTCCTGTGGTCTGGTGAGCCCTCTGCAGTTCTAGTGGTCGATGAATAGCATAGTGTCCAACTCCAGCGAGCCGTGAGAACACAGGAGTTCCAGGCCAATCGCCAACATCGTCCACACCCTCCCTACCAATCAGGACAGCGGGTCTGGCTCTCTACAAGGGACAATATGTTATGGCTACCCAGCAGGAAGCTCAGTCCTAGGTGAGTTGGTCCTTTCAAGATCGTTAAGCAAATCAATGAAGTGACTTACCAGTTAGAGCATTCCCTGTTCAAACCGGGCCACCCAGAGGCTGACCCCGGGCCAGGAGGCCCCAGAACCACCCCCGGCATTGGACATTGATGGAAACCTGGGGTATAGGGTAAACGGGTTGCTGGACTCAAGAAGAAGAGGGGGTCAGCTCCAATATCTGGTGGACTGGAAAGGATATGGACCCGACGAGAAATCATGGGTTTCTGCCAAGGACATTCTCGACCCTTCCCTCATCGAGGAGTTTCATCGAGCCAGGCCTGACCGACCAGCTCTCAGGAGTTGCTACTAGAGGGAAGGTGGGGGGGGTTCTGTAACGACACGCCAGCAGAGGGAGCCTTCGCCCGACTACTGACTCAGCTCCCCTCCCTCTGTGTTCACTTCCTGTTTGTGCTTTATTTCAGTGAAAGCTCAGGCCATGCTTCTTTGCGAAGTATTGCCAGTTTACCTGCCTTACCAAGCGTTGTTCCAAGTGACTTTCATGACTGCTATCCTGTGTATGACCCTGCCTGCCTTGATCATGTACGTTCTCTGTCTTTGCCCTCTTGAGTTTGGACTGATTGTTGTGATATTGAACTTGCCTGCACTCTTACTTCATCTTTTGGATTTGCCCCTGTGTTTGTTGATTGGATTGGACTGCTTACCTGTTGCCGACTCTCCGCCTGTTTACTTTTGTCTCTGCCTAACTCCTTTAATAAACTTCTGCATATGGATTCTAACAAAGCCTCAGCGTCCTCGTTACAGAACTTGAAGTATTTATTGCACAGATCACACCTCATTGCTGGTTGGTAATGTGTACCACCCCAGCCTCTGCTTGCATGAATGGGGAAAACAGTAAGTCATTTGATTACTCGTTACTGAAAAAAGAATTGCCATTAGTAACACCATTTATTAATAACACCTTTGTTCCTACCACTGCTAACTAACAAACTAATTAACTAACTAACAGCGTTGGACACGTTCCTTTTAGAGAGTAATCAGTTATAGTTACTAGTTACTTCTCACAAATAGCAACTGAGTTAGTAACAGAGTTACACAGTTATAAAAGTAACTAATTACCAGGGAAAGTAACTATTGCGTTTCTTTATTTTAAAAAAATATATACTTTGTCAAATGACTATAACATAAGTATAAAACATTGTACACTAATCTTCACTATTGTAATGTTGTTGTGGCAAAATGTGAGAGAAAACCATCATATTAAATATATCTTTATAAATGTTATCATTATTTGCACAATAAAACACTATAGTTTGTTTAGAACTTTAAGTATTTATTGCACAGAATACATCATCGCTGGTTGGTTACGTGTACTGCACCAGACACTGCTCGCATGATAACTGCTTCAGTGTTCTCAATTATAGTAACACACTTTTTTTTTTTATTGTCAGAACCAGTAACGGCGTTGTAACGGGGGAGACAGTAATTAATTTAATTACTCGTTACTGAAAAAAGTATTACCGTTAGTAACACCATTTATTTATAGAACCTTTATTCCTATCACTGCTAACTAACTAACTAACTAACTAACCAGGCAATCGATCAATCAATCAATCAATCAATCAATCAATCAATCAATCAATCAATGTTTGTAAGAAAGACATTGGGGGAACATGCATTCACATTTTATATACATGTAAAACTGTTTGACTAATAAGATGTTGAATCTGCACTTGTATAATTATTTACATTATGTGTCTAATTATTTATACAAATATTTTTGCAAAAGTGTTGCAAACAATTTATATGGGTTCAATTTAAACAAACAACATACATATAGTAATGCTCAACTTAATTTGTTAAAATTCAGCCCAAATAAATTGTTAGCAACACAAATATAAAGAAATATTTGTTGCACTGTAGAAATATTTGTTTAGATTCAACTTCTTATTGGTCAAACAATTTTACATATGAACTTAACTATTGTTATTGTCCATCATGTAGTGCAAATAAAAAAATACAATAAAAAAAAAACAAGACGAGGATCCAAACAGAATTTAAATACATGTGTGAACACACAAATATCTTGCGAGCAGGAGTCAAACATGAACTGGTTTGTATAGTGCAGGAAAACAATCAGGTTAAACAAGATGTGGGGTAAAGACAATAAATAAATATAGCAACAAACTGGATAACTAAGTAGAATATTATTATGATTATTATTATTAACATGGCTTTAACACAATCAATTGATTAATCAGTTAAAAAAGCACATACTGCACTGTGAAGCTAACATCCTTCCTAAGTTCATCACACAGTATAGATTTTTGCATCTCTAATCTGTTTTTCAAATGTGCTTGAGAGGAGATGTAAACTTATAACCCATGAATGCACAAGGCTGCTGCAATTTTTATGTTTATTCTTGTTGGCACTGGGAATTACAAGGGTCACCGTTTTACCAGTTTGGATTTAAAAGGGACTCCATCAACTGTTTCAGCCATAAAGTTATGATGTGCAGATTTCAATCACAATGTGTCTCTATTACAAACACTGATCTGTGTCCAGGGGCACTCACACTTATTATTCATAAATGATGTGTGGGCGGACTAATAATAGCTAATCATAAAGTCTCATGTCACATAAAATCTGAGCAGTTTATATACATGAAGACTCAAGAGAATTATAAATAAGCCTGGTCTCTTTCTTTCTTTTGTCTCGTTCTGTTGTGGAGGATGGAGTAAATGGTAATTATCATTGTGTCATAACCTTTTCTGAACCCTGCCTAATTATTAGGAGCAAAACTGATAATCTCCACCTTGATAATTATTTTTTCTGCATGTATTTTGATTAAAGAAGGCTTGGCATGTGGGCATCCAAGATGCTGATAAGCCTTGCAGAGATGCATCATCTGCACTGCATACAGGAAAAGAATTAAATGTTCCCATCTGTGCAATACAGAAAGCAATTAAAGTGCCTGTAAGAAAAATAGAATAGAGATATCCTTGGTTTATCTCTCTTTGATTGCATACAGTGTGTGTGCTTGTGCGTGTGTGTTTTGTAACTTGTATTCCTTACATTGTGGGGACAAACTTGTGACTTTTTTCACACTCCATGTGTGTCCAAAATTATTATGGAAATGAGAAGTCCCCATAAAGATAGCGGATGTGTGCATGCAAGTGTGTGTAGTAAAGACCATTAAATTGAAGCCATAATCTGCATTATAGCAAATATTTACATTAAGCATATTACATGCAAGAAAAATGTCAACTTTAATGTTGTTTTTTAGATAACATAAAAAAAAAATTATATAAAAAAGTCTGTAACAAAGCATGCAATAATATTACAATTAAGTAATAATATTTAACTGTAATTAAACAACGTACTCTGTCCTGTGCTTTTTTTAAATAAGTAAAATACTTAGTGATCATACTTTTTAATAAATTACAAATGTCAAACATAAAAATGAGCAATATTACGTGTAGCGGTGAGATATGGCTCTATATCGGCACTGGTCAGAGGCAGGCATCGACACGAGGCCACAGGCCGAGGGCGTTAGTGTCCCACCAGTTACAACATACCATGTTTTATTGTGTTTATACAACAGTTCGACGACATAATCATGTATATAAAAAAGAAAATCAAACACGGAGAGTCTTTTGTATGAGAAACTACTTTCTTCTGCCATTTATTCACATCTGCAGCTGACGGTCAGAAGAGCAGAAACCATTGCTACTTCACCAATTTCACTTTAGAGCTAGGATTTGAATGATTATCTAGCGTAATGTCTAAACGAATGACAAAACAGGTGATTTTGCTCAAATTTTAAGTTTATAAGGCTGAACGGCAGAAAATGCCATCAGTCTACAGAGATGCCCCAGCATTTCTTTGTTGCAATAGGAATATCACAATAATAACCCTGAAAAAGCAAAGTGAACACTAGCAGATTACTGTTTTAAAATATTGAAAAAAATCTTTCAAAAAATGTTGTTCTAAATATGGCAGGTGTTTACTTATTTGAGTAAGTGAGTGAGTGAGTGAGTGCATGAAAGCTAAGTTAATTGAATTGATACTTACACATAGTAGTGCCATCTTTCTCAATCCTGGTCCTCACACCCACCCTCGGATGTTAAGTATGTTTCTCTTTTTACATCAGACATTTGTTCTATTTGTTCAAGTACCCTGCAAAGAGGATTTACAGGATATTGCCAACTCAGGCTCAATCTGAAAATATACTGCTATAAACATTTTTGGAGAGTGCCGAATACATCCCAGGAGGTGCGTTTTTTGCAGTTTTTGTTTTTGCAAATCCACCAGAGGCTGGTGTGTATGCTTTTTCGGATTTCAAATTTCTCTCGTATCATTTGCACCTGCTGTTCTCACGTAAATCCACTAGAGGCCGCAGTCGACTGACTGACTGACTGATTAATCGACTAACCCACCCTCTTCCTTTCTTAAACCCAACCGATAGTGTTTTAAAAGCCCAGAGTGACCCACCCACCCACTTCCCTAAACCCAATCGACAGTTTTAAAAAGCAATCTAGAAAAAGAAAAGCTCTCACCTAATTTTTACCACATTTTATCACCCTGTTATTTACTTGTTTATTTAGTTTTTTGGCTTTTGTCTTACCCAATTTCTGGAACCATTCTTTGCTGGACTCGAACCCTGTCATTGTGGTCATCTCCTCTGTGTTTCTCATGTCTGCTGACATACTTGGCGAGCTACTGGACAAACTGGTAACAGCAGGAAAGCCGTACATACCGAGGTAAGCGGTCAACTGGTAAGCGTGAAAAGGATTGCCATCGTCCCACCCCATAGCATTCGTTTTGAAGACAAAATGCAGCCAAACGTTTCTCGGATTACATAATTTACGTTCTCCAGAAATGTATATAGGACTACGTTTTCAGAATGAGCCTATGTTGCATATTGCACAATGACTTCAGCTAGGGAGCATATGTTTTTCGTTACAATGGCAATTTAGTGTGTAATATGTGAATTTCTATTGTATTTATTTACCGGAGGTACATCATGTCACACTTTGTGCTTCTTTACTTACGGTAAATTCTGCAGACAGTGACATTGTGTAAGTCCATGAATGATCGTTCTGAAGTGAAATAAAGGTTTCTCATGATCAGCAATAAAGAAGGAATGAGGGAACAAAGCACACTACAAAGGTATGTGTCAGTAAGAACACAGTTTATGCTGGATATATAAATCAACTAAGTTAAATAAGGAAGACATGTAAAATATTGTAGAACAGTAGGGTACGAGGACAGGGATTTAGAAATGCTGTTCTAATTAAAGAGGGGGAAAGAATGCTGAATAATATGTTTATAGTTTTGAGTCTTGTCATTTCTTATGCAAAAAAAGGAAGGAAGAAAGAAAGAAAGAAAGTCCAAATGTATTAAATGTTTTCTCTTTATCTTCTGTAAAATTATTTTAGATCATAATAGCATATTTATGAACTGCAGTAAACCCAGACAGAGCAGACACAAATAAAACAATATAATGAAATATACGAAATAAAGCACACTCAAATGTAAATTATTATTATCATTATTATTATTAGTAGTAGTAGTAGTAGTACTATCAGTAGTAATAGTATTCGTTTAAGTATTATTATTAATTTTATTGTTGTTGTTGTCGTGTTCATGTTGTACCATAAAACAGATTTCTGCTGCTGAGGTGAGATGTACTTACAGCTAGCGACATTTTGGTGTTATTGTTATGATTCATTTTTTACTGGTGTTCTCTGACTAGTCTCATGCCAGAAACATGTTCTTTATGTGTTTGTGTGTTTACTTGTTACCAGGGGACTTGATGATGAGAGGGCCAATAAAAATGAAGCAGCTACAGGCTAAAGTCTTAGTCTTGATCAAGACTTTTTCCTCTGTGGCCATCTATTATTTCTTTCTTCTCTCTCTCTCGCCCCACCTCTCTCTCCTTTCAGTCAGAGGGATTCTGTTTGTCTCTCTGTCCACCAGTCTCTGGGCAGTGTTTCTGTGTATCTGCATGTTTGAAATGGGCTAAATGTGTGGACTAGAGTGCATTCTGCTTCAGCAGTGGATCTGAGCGGATGAATGAGTTTTGATATGAACAGAAGAGACACGACACAGATACGCATGACAAGTTTGCATGTATGTGTGCATCTGTGTGTGTAAACTTCATTGTTCATGACTCTCATGCTAGTCTGTGTTTTAGTGAAGAAGAAATCAATCTATAATATTTTAAGGCAGATGTTGGATGGTAGTTAGATGATCTAGGTTTCATTAATTATCTCTTTAAAAAGTAGAGATTTATATTTATTTGTTTATTTACTCATTCATTCATTATATAATTTTTATTTAATTATTTTATTTTACTTGTCTGTTGTCTGTATCAAGGGTCACAGGAAACCTTAAAGGTGTCACAAAATTAAATGTGGATATGCCTAGGCATAGTTAAATAATAAGTACATGAAAATGATATACCGTGAGCCCCAACGACCATTGTTTACTAGTTCTTATGTAAATCCAAATGGGTGTAAAATTGCAGTTATAAACAAGCCAATTGGAACTAAATGCAAACGTTGACGCTTCACATCATTAATATGCATGTTTCGGGCAGTATTTGTCTGGCCACAACACTGGCCATGAAATGCAGCATATATAGATCATAAATGTATTGAATGACACAACAAAGAGGAATGCGGTCTGTTTAAATGTATCTTTTGTAAGTTTAACATGTATATTGTGAAAACTGTCACGTACTGTAAAACAAAGTGATATGATGAAAAGACTACAAATGTTTTTGTTACTTTAACTTATTTTAATAAGTTTATCAGGTTTCAACTACATTTTTTAAGTTATGCAAAGTTTAACATAATATTTTTAGTCAGTTTGATTGATTTTAGTTGAGGTAACTAGAAAAAAAAAGTTAATTTGATTAATCTTTTAAAACTTGACGCAGGCCAAGTGCCTTAGAGTCCCAACAGTGACAATATACAGACATATCGCACTGCTACGAGTGTGATATTGCGTTTATACAACAATTCCATGGCTTAATCATGTATGTAAAAAAGAAAAACAAACAGATAGTATCAAAATCCTTTTGTATGAGCTACTGCTTTCTTCCACCATTCATTCACATGTGCAGCTGATGTCAGAACAGCAGAAATCTTTGTTTAAAAACACGTCACTTTAGAGCTAGTATTTAAATGATTCTCTAGCGTAATGTCTAAAGTGATGACAAAACAGGCGATTTTACTCAACTTTTAAGATTATAAGCCTGAACGACATGAAATTCCATCTGTCTAGACATTTCTCAGTATTTCTCTGTTGCAATTGAGAGATCACAATAATTAACCCTGAAAAAGCCAAAGCAAAGCAAACACTACCAGATTACTCTCTAAATACAGCACTATAAAATACAAAAAAAAAGAGATCAGTTTAGAATATCACTTACCTGTTCTATAATGATTTGATCAGCTGTAATTTAAAATACAAAAAGAAAACAGTGAGTTTTTCTCCTCTAAGGACTTATTATGCAGTCTCTGTCGCCAGCTTGTGACGCAACCGTCTTTGCACTGCTCAGTATCACAGGCTGATGGCCACAGACACTTTGCATCTCCAAATTTATAAATATTTAAAATACGCACTGTCCTTATAAATAAACTGCATAGATGCCATTTAAACAATTACATGTTTTTCCCTAAAAAAACTGAAAGTTACATGATGTTGTCCAACATCTACAACATTTGTCAAACTGTATAGTGAGTTTATTCATCTGTTGTCACTCTATGTGGGCAGAGTAACAAGAGTGAAGAGGCTGTACGAGTGCTGTGATTGCAGAATATTGCACGACTATTAGCCAATCAGATTCAATAGATTTTATATACAGTTGAAGCCAGAATTATTAGCCCCCCCCCTGGATTATTATCCCCCCTGTTTATTTTTTCCCCAATTGCTGTTTAAGGGTGAGAAGTTTTTTCAACTCATTTCTAAACATAGTTTTAATACAATAGTTTTAATAACTCATTTTGAATAACTAATTTATTTTATCTTTGCCATAATGACAGTAATATTTTACTAGATATTTTTCCAGACAATTCTATACAGCTTAAAGTGACATTTAAAGGCTTAACTAGGTTAACTAGGCAGGTTAGGGTAATTAGTCAAGTCATTTTATAGATGGTTTGTTCTGTAGACTTTTGAAAAAAAAAAATGCTTAAAGGGGTGGTCCTGAATGTAATTTTAAGGCTTGGTTGTGTTTATAAGATGCAAAGCAATGTGTGCTCATGTTTCACTTTAAGAAATTGCGTTATTTTTTCATAAATCTCAATCTCAATAATATTTGATTATTTACAGCTACTCAGCTAACATGAAAACAACTGATATATTTCCTAGTTCCTGTAAAAGGCCTGCCCTCAAGTGACTCTGACTGGTCATGTGTCATAATGTGCTGTGATTCGCGGATCGGCTCCACGTCACGCCTGTACAAGCATGCGCGTTTTGTGTAAACAGTCAGTCAACATAACGGAATATGCCTGTGTAAGTAACATGAATCGTTCACATATCTTTTGCGAATTCATTATCTGAGATGTAAAAGGCATGGCAAAGCTGCCTATAGAGAAAAACACTGCAGTCGCACACATGCACACGCTGGTGAAGTGTGTGTGTGTGTGTGTGTGTTTACAGCAGTTTGACTGATAAATATGAATTTGTAGCTAAATCGTTAGTGGTGGCGAACAGCATTTCCCGTTGTTTACATCTTTGCTACAATATACCGTTAACGCTAGACACTGTACATGTCATGATCAATTTTAACAAATAAAAACACTTACAGGTCGTGGCTCAGAGTTCACAGCGCCTGCTCATTGTAGCTGCTCCATCTTTGAGGAGATGTTAACCGAATCCAGCTCTGAACTGGGAGAGATTCTAGAAGCTGTTTTGTCAAATCATGCTTGCTATGTATTTTATAATTCTCTGAATTATAATTAATATTGAACCGTAAGCTCTTCTGTCTCTGTGTCGTGTCCTTTGGAAGCCCAAATACAGAAACAAAGAAGCTCTGTGGAAATAGCAGGATGTCATTTTCTTCCTCTGCTGTATCGTTACAGCGCCTCTGGCCACGGCCCTTAGCTACGAAGTGTGTGTGCATGGTAAAAGTACATTTGTGATTTCACAAGGCTCGGAAGTATTTTTTGTAGTCCCCAAAATGTGTTCATTGTAGTCTTTGCTAAGCTAACTCTGTAAAAACCAAGGTCTCCCTTTGCATTGAACTTTGAGCATATTCAGAGATGCCGTTTATCACAGCTACATTACACATCAACCGAAGTTTAAAAATGTGATATCGTATTGGACCACCAATTTAAAGGGGCTACTTATTTTGACCTTAAAGGGAACCTATGGTGAAAAATCTAGTTTTCAAGCTGTTTGGACAGACATATGTGTAGGTATAATGTATAGAATGTCATATTGGGGTGATATAAACACACACAGTCCTTTTTTTTTCAATTTAACAACATAAAAACAGAGGACCAATTGGAATGGTTTTCAGACCGCCCACCTATATTGATTGACAGCTGTGTATTAACATGTCTCAGTAGTAACACGTATAATCATATCAACAAGACAGGATGTGCGCAAAGCCACTGGGAAAAAAAGATCTCATCAGTTTGCTAGGATCATCAATCATCATCAAATGTGATCAAGAGTGAGTTTTGCAAGTTTAAAATGTTTTAAAACAGTGCATGTGTGTAATGAATTACAGCGATTTACTTCAGAGTTACTTCATCAGCACAGCCGCGTGTCAGAACAATTATAAAAGAAGGCCCTTCAATCACGCTTTGTGGACAGTGAATCAGGTTTATTTTGTACATTAGCATAACAAATATCCATACAGCAGTGGAGATTAACCTATCTCCTGTCACATTTGCCTGCAAAGAGAGCAAAGCTAAACGTGTGCTGTGTGTGTGTGTGCGTGCGTGTCCGCGCTGTGTGTGTGTGCATGAACTTTGTAACGACATTATGTGTGACTCATCGTTGCAACTCCACAACAAATGCATCAAATACAATTCAAATAAAGTTCAAATAAATAAAGTTCTTACTGTAGTATTTCTCACAAACGCTTCATGAGATCTTCTTCCTTTATGTCTGTTGTCTGAGGCAGTCGAGCGAGGAGATTAAGGCACGCTGAGAGGCACCTGGAATCGGTGGGCGTGAAGGACTAGCCTTAGCCCAAAAAAAAAAAAAAACACCACCTAGTGCTAAGAGGTATAAAATAGAAACTTATAAAAGGTATAATAAATAATTTGATGGGTGTTTTGAGCTGAAACTTTACAGACACATTCTAGAGACACAAAAGTCTTATATTAAATCAGGAAAAATGGGTAGCCTAGGTGCCCTTTAAAATGGTTCATTAAAAAAGATTTGAAAACTGCTTTTATTTTTGCCGAAATAAAACAAATATGAATTTCTCCAAAAGAAAAAAAAAACATTATTGCACATACTGTGAAAATGCCCTTGCTCTGTTAAACATCATTTGGGAAATGTTTTTTTTTTTTTAATTAATATATATATATATATATATATATATATATATATATATATATATATATATATATATATTAATTACCTGCTTAAATGTATATTTTGTCACTTTAATGTGTATTTTATGAAATTTGCTGCATATGTTTATATTTGTACTGAGGCAACAAACATATGTGATTATGTGAAGAATAATAAACAGACTTTTCATACGTTCATGAGGCAAACAACCTCCAGCGTTAAGAGAAGGTGCATTCGCAAAATACCCTTTAATTTACCCTTTAAAAATACCCTCGCATTTAATACCCTTTAACACAAAAATGTTTTATTTGTATCACTTTTTGTATGTAAATAACTAATGATTTGAGATTCACAAAACCATGGTTTAAAATGTTGAATATTAAAAAAAAGAGAGATTTATTTATTTAATTGATCTCTCACTTTCAGCTCTTTGAGGTGAGAAGGAGATTAAGAAAGCAGAGAGTCATTTCAGAGTGAGGACAGAGCACATTTTTAAGGCAGATAATGGAAATCAGCTTGTCAGGACTTTGAAAGCACAGCTAGTTTTCCCAGAGATCTTCATGTAATCCTATTATCTGTGCTAAAGTCAGACATTAGCACATTGCCAAGAATCATTTTACTAAATAGTTTCCAGCAAATCTCAAAATGTTCTCAGCAGGCGTATATATATATATATATATATATATATATATATATATATATATATATATGATATGGTTTGACCCCAGTATATTGCCACCATCACAACAATGTCATTGTGTACAAAATACTATGATGATATATGGTGGATCAACATGTGTGATGAAGGGCAAAATTTGTCATAAAAAAGCTTCCAGTTTAAAAGTTTGGATTAAACCAAAACTTGTGTATGTGTATGAGGGGAATGAGGTGAGGGATTTCGTAATTATTAGACAAATCCAGCATAAGACTTCTGACATTATGTTGAATATTTTTGGACTACTTTTGCATCCAAAAGTTAGTCTGACTGCAAAATAGAATTGGGAACGCCAATGAATGCCAAAAAGATGCCAAAAATCTAGGTGGATTGGCAAAATTTTAAAGGCAGATGAAATGTCTACTTTAGCTAGCCAGGCATTTTGACCGGCTATTTTGATGAGGGCGATAGCTTGCTCTATGTCGTGGTAGCTAATTTTCGAGTTGTGACTCCTAATGCGTGAGACATTGAATGGAGGAGCCATGAATGGTCCGATCATGAAGTTATTGTTGATTTCTTTTTTAATAAGATAATCGACAGTTTCAGGTTCAGTGGTACCAGGCTGCAAATTGTGACAAAACAGATTGTGAGAAGGGAGAGCTAAGACACCTGGGTGGAATCCGTGGGTTAGACCTGAAATGAGAATATCAGAGAAGTTAGTATCAGGGTGAGAACGTAGTTCTAGAGCAAGGTTAGGAATATTCACAGGAGTCGACAGGTAATTTTTTTATTTTTTATTGTTTGCCCTAAGGACTTGGCAGATGATTTTGGCGTGGGCGGCACCACAATATGAACATAAATGGAGGTATCTGCAGGGCATTTTGTTACATCTGCTGATGTTAAAATTCATGCAGATGTTACGATTAGGGAGGGAGGGTTTGAGCGAAGCAGACAAAGAGAAGGGATGTTGTGGCTGAGTGGCTGAGGACCATAGCAGGTGGATTTGATAGATGGTTTAGCTGGATCAGAGGAGGGAGTGATTAGAGGACAGGATGTAGTGGGGTGCAGACTTGAGCGGCAGACAGCGCAGGTTAGATTGTGGCATCCTAAAAATACCCAATTGTGGAGCTCAGTGTTCAGAGCCCCCCAGTAAGGACACTGCTTCCACTGGGTCACTTGTAGTGCACATTTGGCGGAGAATAATTTGTGGTAGGTGTAGAAGTGCGTGCCCCCATAGGAGAGCGCGAGCTCGGCAATGATTGCCATATAATCATTTAACTCACGTCTCCTATGGGGGAACGCAGAACAAATTATGTCTGTGAATCTTGAAAAGGCAATGGAAATTTCTGCTAGTGTTAATATGCGGGATTGATTACTGGCTGATGGTTTGAGGGAGACAGAGAATTCGTCGCAATCAACCTGCCGTTCTGCCGCAGGAGGTGCAATAGGTGAGAGGAGTGACATGAGATCTATGTCAGCACCTGAAAGGATTTGGTTGCAAGCAGAGTTGGAGATGGGTGAAGGTTCCAAGACTAGAGTATTATTCAGCGGAGGGAGGAGCGTGGCAGAAGACAGAGGGAAAAAGAGTAATAAAAGGGAGGAATTTTAGCGGGATGAATTTGAGAGGAGAAATTTAGGTTGGATGGGATGGAGGTAGATGGTTGGAGAGAAAAAGATAAAGTTTGATTTTGAGGAGGGGCAGGAGGAGCTGAAGAAAGACAATGAAGTGGAGCATTAGAGGTAGAAGGGAAATGAGGACTGATAAGAGAGCTGGAGGGGTGGGTGTCCAGAAAAAAGGGGTGGAGTAAGATTGGGGAAGAGGGTAAGAGGCAGGGTTTTCTTGAATGGAGTCTTGGAGCGGGAGAGTGCGTGACGTCATCAGAAGCGGCCGGGTTTCCTGGTGTCGCGGTGGGTGGAGCTTGCTATGTGTTTTTGTTTAGATTTCCTCTTTCCTTGTAGTGGGCAGGAGGCTTGTGGATATGGAGTAAATCGTGAACTGTTTCTTTGTGTGGTGGGTCTGGCAGGAAGGCTTGTTGAAGGATGGGAGTCCGATGTTGCGTTGTGGTAAAGTTTGAGGAGTTCCGGTTTATTGAGCGATCTGGGTGTGTGAATTCCAAGTTTGGCGAGCAGTTTCCTGATTTCCATGACTGTGATTCTCTTTGGTGGATGGATGGAGGAGGTGGCGGATACATAAGATGAGGTAGGTTAAGTATTTTGATTTCTTGAAGTGGATGGAGCTAGAGATCTGCGGCGGAGAAGTCAATTGGATGTGGAGCATGTTATACGCCGGCCTAGGGCTCGGGTTGAGAGCCTGGCAGTGCTTTGAGAAGTTGAGTTGCGGGAGGAGATTCAATGAATCTTGCAGAATGTTGGTTTGTTGATTGTTTTCCTGAGTGTTGATATTGTCGTTGTTCATGATGTTGTATTTAGTTGAAGATAATGCTGGATAGTTGAGGGAGGTGATGGTGGTAAGCAGATGATGCTGATGCTGTTGATGATAGTTGTTGTTGTTGAAATGCTGAAGTATGAAGTTTGTTTGCTTGCTTGATTGCTTGCTTGCAAAGAGTTCCTGGAGCGCAGTTGTGTGCAGAGCGGTCTTCCAAATGAAGATAAAGTGGACTGAAGACTGTGGTTATTTATAGTAGCTTAGGGCTCATATGATTGGATGATAATGATTAGCTTAATATGAGACCAGCTGTGATAAATCATAAGCACGTGATCCTCTCGAAATTAGTTTATAAATAAACTTGACTTAAAAAAGAACAAGTGTTTTTATTCTAGCGAAATAAAACAAATGACTTTCTCTAGAAGAATAAAAAATATTATAGGAAATACTGTGGAAAAATTTCTTGCTCAGTTCAACATAATTTGAGAAATATTTGAAAAAAAAAAAATCACAGGAGGGCTAATAATTTTGACTTCATAAGCACAAAAGATATATGTCTATATATGTCTGTAATCAGCCCACAGACACAATCCTGAATTCATGATTAACAATTAAGTATATTATAACATTGTATTCACCCATAGAGACAAAAGAATAAACCACTTAATAAATTAAACTTTGCTTGTGGGGAAATTTCATATCTGTATCATTTGCAAATGAGTCAGATGAAGTGGATTCTACACCATAAGAAATGGATCTCAAAGGAAAGTGAAGTGATACTGTGCATCTTTGCTGGCTCTTCTTAAAGCTGCACGTCTCCAGTGCTAAACATAGCAGAGACTAATGAGACTCCAAACAATTAAATTCGCCAGTGATGTGGCCTTGCTTATCCTGCTGAGAGAATCAGAGTCAGCACAGACTCACTAATTCCAGATGATTTCATTACCTGATGCAGTGAATCCCATTTGGTGTTAATTGTAGGCAAAAAAATAGAGTTTTTAATTGCTTTTAACATGAACATTATATATATTCCACTCATCAAACAAGTGTTGATGAGAAATAAACATATACATGTGTTCAAATGAAACTGCTGCCAATTTATACAATGCAATAAACAAATGGATGTTAACTAACACTTAAGAACATTCTAGCTTAAAAATGGCTGTTTTTGAAATATGATAGTTGTGAAAATAACTTGACTGACTATAAAATTTATCAGCTTTGTAATTAACACATTTTTCAACAATAATAAAAAAGGTTTAATTGGATGATTTGTAAATGAAGCATATTACATAAAATGTACAAGTAAAAAGGGTCTTTAATGCATATTATAATTTATTATATACACTGACTGGAATTGTAAAATAATTGAAAATAACATAATTGAATAAGATAATATTTTTATTCAATATTAATTTATTAATGTTAAATATAATATGCAAGGCCTGGATAAGTAGAAAATTATTATTATTAGTAGTAGTAGTATTAGTAGTAGTAGCAATAGTATTAGTGTTTATATTATTAATAACCCTAATGCTACTACTACCAGTAATAATAATAATAATTACTTTTTTACAAATTTGATTTTCACCAGCTCTACCTACTCTACCATTAATCTACCACCACCATCACCACCACCCCCACCACAAACAACAAAAACATAGGTTTAATATAAAAGCACCACCACCACCACCACCAATAACAATAACCACCATCACAACAACAACAATATAATTCTAATATAACAACACCACCACCACAACAACATCATTCTAATATAACAACACCACCAATAACAAAAACTCCCACCAACAACAACAATATAATTTTAATATAACAACACCACCACAACAACAATATAATTCTAATATAACAACACCACCAACAACAACAACAATATAATTTTAATATAACAACACCACCACAACAATATAATTCTAATATAACAACACCACCACCAACAACAATATAATTTTAATATAACAACACCACCAACAACAACATAAATCAACACCACCACCACCACCACCACCAACAACAATGTAATTTTAATATAACAACACCACCACAAAAACAATATAATTCTAATATAACAACACCACCACCACAACAACATCATTCTAATATAACAACACCACCAATAACAAAAACTCCCACCAACAACAACAATATAATTTTAATATAACAACACCACCACAACAACAATATAATTCTAATATAACAACACCACCAACAACAACAACAATATAATTTTAATATAACAACACCACCACAACAATATAATTCTAATATAACAACACCACCACCAACAACAATATAATTTTAATATAACAACACCACCAACAACAACATAAATCAACACCACCACCACCACCACCACCAACAACAATGTAATTTTAATATAACAACACCACCACAAAAACAATATAATTCTAATATAACAACACCACCACCAACAATAACAATATCATTTTAATATAACAACACTACCACCACCAATAACAATAACCACCATCACAACAACAATATAATTCTAATATAACACCACCACAACAACAATATAATTCTAATGTAACAATACCACCACTAACAATAACCACCACCAACAACAACAATATAATTTTAATATAACAACACCTCCACAACAACAATATAACTCTAATATAACAACACCACAACAACAATATAATTCTAATATAACAACACCACCACAACAACAATATAATTTTAATATAACAACACCACCACAACAAAATATAATTCTAATATAACAACACCACCACCAACAACAACAATATAATTTTAATATAACAACACCACCAGCAACAACATAAATCAACACCACCACCACCAACACAAACAATGTAATTTTAATATAACAAAACCACCATCTACAACAATATAGTTTTATATATAAATCTACCACCACCACCAATGCATGGGCCAATTCAAAATATGGGACCCAGTGAATTTAATGACAATACTATATTGGTTAATTCATGGATCATGTGCATGTGTGTGTGTGTGTGTTTCATGCCCATGCATGTTTATCACTGTGTGTATGTTTGTGCCATTTAATTACATGCAGAGCCTGGCTTTAGAGCCATGACTGATGGAAAACCATTCTCCGCCATTAGATTCCTGTTCATTAAGCCCAACCACGCTCTGCTCTCCACCCAAAATCTATCACCATTTTCATTCTTTCTCCTTCATCCTGCTTTTCTCTAACACACATGCACTCACAAGCTCATTTTTCCTCCTTCTCTCCTTTTCTCCAACCCTACACACACACACACATACTTTCTCCTACAAGCCCTGGAGTGCTGATGAGGACTTTTAGTGCTAATCTGTAATGTGCCCCATATATTTTAAATTTCTGCTGAAGCAAGTGTCTTGGCCAATTTATGTAAGGGTAAGAAAAAAATGTTTATATGCAAATGAGAAGTGAGAAAAACGCAGTGAAGAACTGTATTGTAGGACAAAAAGAGGAGTTGGAAAAAATTAAGACCAAACGCACCCATGCTTCGCTCAATAGTCAATCTCCACGTTACGTCGTGTGTAGAAATGTGATGGATGATGAACTGCCAAAAAGCGCAGCTCGGTGCTGAGCGATTGAGTTTTTAGAGGCATTTCTACACTTGGGCTGTAAATGAGTGAGAGAATAAAACAGACAGCGCAAAAGATGGCCATATGTCCGCGAATTAGTGAGGCAAGACATTAGCTCATATAGATATAATTACACAGGTCAGTGATTGAACGAATTTGCCAGTGCAGGGCTTTTTGACTGAAAGAATAAATGAGGGAGTGGAGAGCATTAGCAAATACGTAATGAAAGGAGAGCGAGTCAATGAAAAAAGATGATCTTCCAACAGCCTTCGGGCAAGCGGTTTTCAAACTTATTTGCGCATGTGAGTTGGGATGTTTCCGGACAGAACGCCATCCTCCGGTGTCCTTGTCCATACCCCAGTCTATCTGTTACTCCCCAGAGCGAATACACGCTTTTGACACGATCAGAACTTTTACCAGATGCTGTGGCTGCGCTGTAGGCATCCTCATCCGCCCAGAAACATGACGGCAGATGGCCACATTCCCAGCCAGAGAGGACAAGCATCTGCAGATATACAGAGATTGAAAAAACTACACTCTGGGATTAGTGAGTGTTATATGTGTAAAGGGAAAGTGTGATAAAAAGCTGATCAAACGGTTGAAGCAAAAAAAAAATTATTCAGACACCCGGTATTATTTTTAGTAGTGGAAGCAGGACACTATCGTTCATTTATGCAAGTTAGCATAGCGAAATAAAGTTAACTGTGTTATATTATACACAAAATACAGAACATTTAAAATAATAATATTAATAAAATGACAATCTGTAATACTACTACAGTAAGGTTGTATTAGTCAATGTATTTACTAAAACAAACACTGAACAATATTTTTATTACAATATTACTTATTATTCATTTTTGTTTATGTCAGTTGATGAAATTAAAGTTTATTTTATATTAAGTATATATATATATATATATATATATATATATATATATATATATATATATATATATATATATATATATATATATATATATATATATATATATATATAAATAATATAATATTATTAGGTACACCATACAAGTACCGGCCTGGACCCCTTTTTGCCATGGCATAGATTCAACAAGGTACTGGAAATATTCCTCAGAGATTTTGGTTCATATTGACATGATAGTATCACACAGTTGCTGCAGATTTGTCGGCTGCACATCCATGTTGCAAATCTCTCGTTTCCCCACATCCCAAAGGTGCTCTATTGGATTTAATTCTGGTGACTGTGGAGGCCATTTGAGTACAGTGAACTAATTGTCATGTTCAAGAAACCAGTCTGAGATGATTCAGGCTTTATGACATGGCGTGCTATCCTGCTGGAAGTATCCATCACATGATGAGTACAGTGTGGTCATAAAGAGATGGACATGGTCAGCAACAATACTCAGGTAGGCTGTGGCATTGACACGGTGCTCAATTGGTACTAATGGGCCCAAAGTGTGGCAAAAAAATATCCCCCACACCATTACACCACCACCACCAGCCTAAACTGTTGATACAGTACATGGCAGGATAGATCCATGCTTTCATGTTGTTGATGCCAAATTCTGACCCCACCATCCGATTGTTGCATCAGAAATCGAGACTCATCAGACCAGGTAAAGTTTTCCCAATCTTCTATTGTCCACTTTTGGTAAGCCTGTGGCAATTGTAGCTTCAGTTACCTGTTGCTGACAGGAGTGGCACCCGTTGTGGTCTTCTGCTGTTGTAGCCCTTCCGCCTCAAAGTTGGACGTGTTGTGTGTTTAGATTTGCTCTCCTGCATACCTTAGTTGTGACGAGTGGTTATTTGGTTTATTGTTGCCTTTCTATTAGCTCGGACCAGTCTGGCCATTCTCCTCTGACCTCTGGCATCAAGGCATTTTCACCCACAGAACCGTCGCACACTGGATATTGTCTTTTTTGCACCATTCTTTGTAAACCCTAGAGATTGCTGTGTGTGAAAATCCCAGTAGGTCAGCAGCTTCTGAAACACTCAGACCAGCCTGTCTGGCACCAACAACCATGCCCTGTTCAAAATCTCTTAAATCCCCTCTGATGCTCACTTTAAACTGCAGCAGATTGTCTTGACCATGTCTACATGCCTAAGTGCATTGAGTTGCATATATATATATATATATATATATATATATATATATATATATATATATATATATATATATATATATATATATATATTGCTTGATTGTAAATGCTAATATGTAATTATTTGTCTTTCAAATGAATAACCTGTCTTGATCATATATAAATTTACATTGCTTCCACTGTACATTCTGACTCGTGCTCAGCTAATAGCTTCTGATTGAAAATGACCACTGCAAAAACCTGCAGCAAGTGCTGAATTTATGTTCTGTGAGCAGCTCAACAGAGGGCGAAAGTGATGAGTTTTGAAGTTCATTATGTTTAAAATCCTTGAATTCGCTTTATGCTATGCTTTAGCCGGGAACAACATCAAGGTTATAATGTAGACATGCAGCTATGGCTGTGAAAACATCAATAAAAAGGATTGCATTTGCACTCTAAATGTACTGTATGTGTGTGTGTGTGTGTGTGTGTGTGTGTGTGTGTGTGTGTGTGTGCGCGTGTGTATGTGTCTGTGTGGTGTGTAAACAGACCAGCATGGAGAAACAGAGCTCATTTTATCCCATAAAATCCTAATAAATCAAACTGGCAAGTTGAATTATTCATTATTAGCATTTTACTACTATAATGCATCATGTTATGAAATAAAACAAACACAAATATAACACCAGAGTATTGTTGATGTCTTGTTTAAATCATTGTTTAAATAAAATAAAATAAACACATTCAGCTTAGTATTCAGCTCAGGCACTGACTAAGTGTTACGAAAAGCACATTTCTACATTACTAAGGCATTAAAATCTTAAAGGTTTCTTCTGTTTCTGTGGTTAAGAAAACTGCAGTGCAAAACTGCATAATACAACTGACAAACCATGAAGGCAGCTTGCAATTAGTTGTGATTTTACAGCATAAAAATGGAACAAGTTTGTAGATGTTTCGCACACACACGCACACACACACACACACACACACGCACACACACACACACACACGCACACACACACACACACGTACAGCTATCTTAGTGTGGACATCCTATAGAAATAATTAACTTGTAAATGTCTGATCTACACCTCTTTTATCTGACATAACCGCATACACGATTAATTCCCCAATCCAATATTGAGGCAAATCCTCATTAGAAAAAATAATCAAGGTACTGTACATTTAAAAAAACAAAATACATTTGCACACCTGTGCTTTTATGGGATTGTGCTTTTATGTTATTTGCACCTTTTAGCAAACAGATCCAAAATTACCTTTGTCTTTTTTCAGCATTAAATTGGAATACCTAAACTTTTGTGGAGATACCCAGCAGGCACAGGACATCAAGATGACGTCGGATTGACATTGTACCAAAATGTTGGGGGTGTTTCATTTTTGGTGGAAATGAATATCGGGTTAACACCATAACGCAATGTCAATGTCCAATGTTGGACTGACACTGTATTTTTTCACTTTTCAACGCAACCTAAAAACAACCAAATATCAACGTCTAACAGCTTGACGCTGGCTCAACATTGAATTTTGGTCACCTGACATCACAAACTAAATCTAATCTAATATTAATGTTTTATGATGTTGTGTGCTTGCTGGGTAGCCACATCAACATATCTGTCACATTACCATATATTATGAATATATGTATGCATGAACAGTGTAATAGAAAAGTATTTCCACGTTTTGTTATAACCTTATTCAATATGAAATCTAATACATTATGTTCCTCAAAATTCTACAAAGGGTGCCTGGTTACCTCCAGACAGAGCTCAATCTTTCTTTCATCAGACCACAGAATTTCCTGTGGTCTAAGAGTCTTTCAGGTGTCTTTCAGCAAACTCCAGGCACTGCTGTCATGTGCATTTTACTGAGGAGTGGCTTCTGTCTGGTCACTCTACCATACAGGCCTGATTGGTGGAATGCTGCAGAGATGGTTGTTTTACTTGAAGGTTCTGTCTGCACAAAAAAAAAAAAAAAATTGTTGGAACTTTTCCGAGTGACCTTTAGGTTCTTGGTCTCCTCCCTGATTAAGGTGCTTCTCCCCTGATTACTCAGTTTGGCCAGGCAACATGCTGTAGGAAAAGTCATGCTGCTTCCAAACTTTGTTTATTTACAGATTATGGAGGCCAATAGACTTATTGGACCTTTGATTTTTTAGGATCCTTTTTATACACGTACCCATATTTTTGCCTCATTACCATCCTGTCTCTGAAGAAGTTATTGGATTGTTGGCATTCCGTTGAATTCATTTGTATTCTACAGTTATGTGACGCATTGCACAAACGTTTTACAAAAACATACGTTTTTTTAATCTAGTTTTAAACTGAGAAAGCGTGTCTTGAGCTTTGGACATTATCAGAAAGGCTATTCCAGAGCTTAGCAGCCAAATAAGCTAAGGCTCGATCTCCTTTAGTGGACTTTGCTATTCTGAATACTACTAAAAAGCTTGAATTTTGAGATATTAAAGAGCAGGTGGGATTGTAGTGAGAAAAAAAAGGTTGGTTAGATAAACAGAAGCCAGAATATTTAAAGCCTTATAGGTAAGAAGCAATTTTTATAGCCGATACGGAACAACAGGAAGATACACTGTATGTTTCGGGGTGATATTATTTATTTTACATGACCTGGTAAGAACAATCGTCAATCTGCACTTTGCACTATTCATTCATTTTTTTTTTTTTTTTCCTTTAGCCTAGTGCCTTATTTATTAGGGGTTGTCACAATGAAATAAACCGGTATTCCAGTATATTATTTGCGCAGCGGTTGCCCTTCCAGCTGCAACCCAGTCCTGGGAAACACCCATGGGTGAAGTTTATTAATAGTGTATGCATTACAACCAGAGAAGACATAATTACAGTAATCCATTCTAGAGGTAATAAAAGCATGATCTAGCTTGTCGCATCAGAGATAGAAAGCATGTTTCTTAGCTTAACAATATTCCTTATATGAAAGAAGGCTGTTTTGTCACATGGTAGATGTGACTTTCAAAAGTTAAGACCCAGATATTTGACAGTAGAAAACAAAAAAATAACAATGTATCCCTCTGAATTGCAGGTTGAGATGTGCTGAATTCAAGATTTTGGCTCAAAAATAATTGATGAAAACTGTTGGTCATACAGTCTTTTACATCTTTAATATTCTCATTTAGCTTAGACAGTTCACATACCACATAAGTAGGGCCAGATGGAATCTGCGGACGTTTTTTGCTATTTCTGCGGAGAATTTTTCTAAAAATCTGCGGATTTCAGCGGAATTATTTTGGGAGTATCATAACTAAAACCTTAATATGTGAAATAAAAAATAAATCCTTTTTAACTTTTATTTAATGTTTAAAATGCAAACCCAATTAGATTCACTTTATTTGGTAAACAAAGCAAGGCTCTCATATAATATCTACTAAAAGACTATAAAATTTATCTACTATAAAATATTACTGTACAAATTGCATTGTACATAAATCAGATGAACATTTTCATATTAGTCAATAATACTACTGTTATTAATTTAAAAACTGAATAAATATAGATTTACACACATTTACTCGAGTAAATAAACAGAATTAATGATAGGCTAAAATTCTGCGGAAAATCTGCGGAATTCTGCGCACGCAGATTCTGTATGGGCCTGCTCATAAGGTTTTATTGAATTATATAATTGAGTATCATCTGCATAGCAAATCATGTACACTCAGCTGAATTTACATACGGTGGACTCCAGCTAAGTTGTGGAAATATCTCAAGGATAAATACACGGTATCTACATCAACCCATCCATCTATCCCATTTGCAAATATTGTCAAACAACTGATCGGTGTATTATTTGTAGAGTGTGAATTTATTAAAAATAATCAATTTAATAAATTTTGGAATGATGCATTACAAAACAATCACAAATTAAGACAAAAAAATTAGCATTTTGAATACTTTCCAGGTGCACTATAGCTCTTTTATTTTCTTTTTAGTTTAGTCTGCAAAATCATTTCTTAATCTTACTGAAATTGTGTTTGTGAAATTGTGAATGTGTTGCTGTAATTGCATAAATTCCTTAGATTTGTTTGCTCTTTGTAAGAGTCAGCTTCAAATCAATAAACAAAAACAAATGTCTCGACAGCATCCAAATCAGCCTCCAGCTCACCGTGTCCATAAGAACCAACAACTGACCCCATGTCAACGCAAGCCACTCTTCTATTAGGTGCCATGGCAACCTGGAGGCTCTGAGGCTGATAATAGCTGACAGTGTTTCAGTGGTGCTGGCGATCAAGAGGGCTTCTCAAAGCAAGGGGCCGAAGGAAGCCAGGATAACTAACCCTGAAGCTCTTCATCAACAAGCCAAGCAGCAGGGCTCTTAGGCTGAGGTACTTCAGACTTTACAGCAGGAGGTGGGAATCCTTAAACTGTCATTTGAAATTGAGAAAACCATTAACATTTTTTTTCCCAGGGATAATGGATGCATTTATTAAGCTATTGAATTAAAGCGCAACAATTAGTGTAAACTGAAATATTTTGATAAGCTGTAAATAAAGTGTTAGCATGTAGAGATATATTGTTTTTGCTAAATATATTATTTTAAATGAATAGATGTGGACGTGTAACTATATATAAACTTAAAGTCATTAAATTCCAGAATGATTGGTAATTATTGACTCCCATATTACGACTAAGTTCATAACTATAACTGTGTTCATTTTGCAGAAAAAAAAAAAAAGATTCATACAGACCATTTCAATGTGGTCATGTCATTAGCCCAAGAACATGTCGTCAAACTAATTCATAACTGTAACAAGAGACAATTCAATCATAACCTAATGTTAAAACGTCTCTCATAACATTATCTGTGGCTCTTTTTGTATTCTCTGTAGCTATAGAAATTAAAAATGTACAGGAAACAGGAAATCCATTGGGATTATTGTTTTTGTTTACATCACTCTAAATGGTCTGTATTAACGGTCTCAAACTCAATTCCTGGAGGGCCACAGCTCTGCACAGTTTTGCTCCAACCACTATCAACTCACACCTGCTTAATAGTAGGCATGGGATGATGACCGTTTTCAAGGTAGACCCTGGTTTGGGAAAAGTCAAGGTTTTTAAACTGTCAAAAAATTCTGCAATACCGTTCCTAAGGTATGAGTAAGACTTTTTTTATTTAAGTTTATTTCTTAATTTTGGTTTTTTAGGACAACAGTATTTCCAGCAGAAAAGATAACCAAAGATGCCATTTTGAACTGTAAAAATAATCAGTTTTTGAAACAAATGAAGACAGCAGAAGTCAATAGTTCATTTAGCCTGACATGTTTACTGTTCCAAAATATTTTAAATGTTTCTCAAAATAAAATACATTGTGTTCTAAAGAGAAAAACAGTTTTTGTTTTTCACCCAGACATTTAAAAATAATATATTTTAGAGCAGTAATCACAATACCGTGAAACCGTGATATTTTTATCCAAGGTTATCATACAGTCAGAATCTTATACCAGCCCAAGCCTACTTAATAGTCTATAGTAATCTTGAACACCTTGATTAGTTGGATCAGCTGTGACTGATTAGGGTTGGAGCAAAACTGTGCAGAGCTGCTGCCCTCCAGAATTGAGTTTGAGACCTATGGTCTATACACCTGAGGATGGCTTAAGGGTGAGTAAATGATGGGGTAACTTTCAATTTTGGGTGATGTATTCCACTGCCATTCATAACGGACTGCAGAACACAAAACACAGCCTAGCAGCAAGATAAACAATGTGCAAACCAAATATCACAATTCTAACATAATTCATAATTCAAACCAGATTTATTGCATGGTTCAATGCCCTCTATGTCATGGTCTTGTTACAAAAAAGTGAAAATATGTCTTGTTATAAGAGCTTATCATAGTGACCAGATTTATCATAGAAGAACTCACATGGTTACAACTCTTGTGGTCACATCACTTTCTTATGCTACATGAAGGAGAGTACTCAGTTTATAACTGTAACATCCATAATTGTACAACTGAATTAAATACCTATTACTTCAATAAAGATGCAAATATACAATTAAGGTGGCGGAAATAATGTAATCAAAGATAAGTCATCCAAACACTACTCTCAGCAGCTTGTGCAATGTCATGATGTTCGCTAACAGTATTCACGGCAAAGCTACTGTATGTCTAATTCATTTTACCCCTAAGCAAAGCACAAAACTTTGATTGTGAGTAGGCTAAATCAATAAATCAATCCTTGGTAACTCAGTTTGTTCGTTCTTCGATTCTGTGTTCTAAACTCAGATGTTTTCTGTGCATTCATGTATAAGGTGAGCAGCTTCATTAAAGCAATATGTTTTACAGATTCTTGAACCAGCATACTGTATCACAAGCGGGGCTTTCATGTTGAGTGAGTGGCCCTGAGCTCCACACACACAGACAAAAATAAAATAAATAAATAAAAATACTACTTCACTCACATGCTCTGCCCAAACTCATGAACATGCTCAAAAACACACGCAAGATTCACCTCAATGAGGCAAGTCATAGTACGTTGATTTAAAGGGTGGGGGCGGTGGGTAAATCTTGCAAGACAAGTTAGGGAAGATGCGAATCAGTTGTCCGTAGTGTATGTGTGTATGTCCTGTTACTCCAGGTCGGGGGTTGAGCTTTGGGCTAACGACCCACCTCATAAAAATTAGATGTTACGAAACACCAACATGGTGCGGCTAAATATAAACAGCCCTGGGAGTAAATAAGTAAAGGCGGGCTCTCACTTTGCAATTTTTTTTATATAATCCAGAACGATTGTAGCATGTCAGACTGCACAATCAGGGCTCATGGCCCTTTATTAATCTGGGGTTGCCACAGCCAGAACTTCACCGAAGAAAAAATCCGATCACAACGCGCATTAAGCTGCTGTCTGTGAACATGTCAAACCAACAATCAAAGATCACAGATTTTAGCCTAGGATATGAGGAATCTTTTAGGATTTCCCAAATTTGACTCAGATGACAAAATCGTGGCTGAAATCTCACAGTGTGAGCAGGGCTTAAGAGTAAGTTACAAATCAGCTGATTCACTGCTAAGATTAGTCCTCATTTCATATACAAACATGATGTTTCAGCACGTCCTGTTGTAGACACAGATTTCAGGGAGGGAAAACTACATTTGAGCTTAGAAAGTAATATTTTTACTTAACTTATTTTTGAGATCGCAATGCCTGATTTGTAGTTATACCAGGCATAGACAAACTCAGTCCTAGAGTCTTGCAGTCTTGTAGAGTTTTTCAAATACACCTGACTGTAGCTTTTTGGGGATCTTGAAGACACTGATTAGTTTGTTCAGATGTGTTTGATTAGTCCTGGAGCAAAACTCCAGGACCAAGTTTGCCCATCCCCGATCTATGCCATTTAATGCCAGACACTTGCAGTTAGTTTGAATCACACTTTGAACAGACTGGCTTAAAGATCTCAAAGATATGGAGAAAAAGGCAAAACATGTTACATGAACTTTCCCAATCTCCTCTGTTCAAAGAGAATCTAGCTGTTAAACATGATGATTTAAAATATAAGTCGAAATACTGCAGTCAGATGGATTCAACAAAAGCATATAATATTGATTAACAGCCTTGTAGCTCACAGTATGTCTGTCTTTTAAGGTTGGTAAGTTATCATTTAAAATCTCTTCCCCTATGGAGAAAATAAATGGGATTTTTACAACCGGAACCTGGCTGTTGCACTCTATTACAACATATCAAACCACTGAAAACACCGACTGATCAATCATAATCAAGTATTCCAGTCAGCCATAAATATTGCACAGACATACAGTAAGTGATAGCCAGTGCTTATACCTTTATGAATTCATGGTAGATGTAACTGACTCACAGTTAAAGCAGAGACTACATACTGCTGTCTCTGAGGAGAAATTAAGCCAAATGCTGAAGCAACATACTCCTGTTCATGACACAGAGCAGGGGGGCAAGCGGACATTTGTGACAGGAACACGATGTAAGTGTGCTCGCTCACATCTGTAGGTCCGATCCTTTCATTCTCACACGCCCCATGCCAACACAGGTGCCGCCGTCAGCGTGCCAAGACATTGGATAATTGGCAATTGAAAATTGGGCAAGATAAAGAAGGGAAAATTACCGAACACAAAAGAAAAAAAGAGGATGGAGAAATATGCGTAAACCCCCAAAAATCACTGATAATTTGTCTTTTATCAACTTCAATAAGAATTTAATTTCTTTGGCAGTCGCTGTTCATAAGAGAATGATGCTGGAAATGGTGTTGCGGATCTGTGGAGAATAATTGGCTTTTAGCTGCGGAGGCAGATAGAGAAGAGGACGGGTGGGGTGAGGTGGGGAGGGGAATAGAGAGTTTGGCTCCTGTACAGCTGTGGCGCAGAGCCTGCAATGTGCTTGTGCTGATGACAGGGAGAAATAATTATGAACAGAGGAGCCAAGAATCAAATTTGTAAATACTGATTTTCGCATGTGCGTGTGTGAGAGAGTGAGAACGTCGGCTACAGTATTGTCATTAGAGTACTTTTTTATGTTTCCCAATGTTATGGCAAATCCCTTTTTTCTGAATCATTTTCTGATCATTTTTTTCTTCTTCAGCCATTACTTTAGGGCCTTTACATTAAATGTGAAAATAATTGATAGCTCGGTGACCTGTTATCAAGGCAGCACATCATTAATTAAAACTCTCCTGTGTCCTTTATGCCAGTATTTTTTATCTTGATGGATTCCAGACTAATTGAATCTGAAGCTCTAGGACACTGCTAGTGAACTTTGGAAAGCTTGCCATCTACTGTATATTTATTTTTTACTCTTTTTTTATCAATATTTTACCCATTACAAAACAAAAACTTGTTCTGAATGTTTCTACCTCATTTAGAATTTCATGCCCTGTATTTGTGCAGATTCTTGGTAATAAACAGGAAATAATAAGTGATGGAAATTAAATACAGTATTTCAGTACAGTAGTACTAAGTACAATTTACACTAGAGTGATCACCTGTCCTGTATTTTGCAGGAAAGTCTGAAATTAAGAGCTTTGTGGAGTGAAAGTGAACAGCAACAACAGCCATTATGTTTGCATACTGCATAAGATAGTCCTGATGCCAGATGCGCAAATAAAAAAAAAAATTAATAAGCAATGAATCCAGCCAAATGCAAGAAATTTTACTAAACTAATGAGTTATTTTAGTCCATTAACATCTGCATTAGCCTGTGATCATTGTCAGGACTCTGTCACTTTGGTCTTGTCTTGTAACTTCTTGTTTTGGTAACAGAGTTCAGACACTGCTCCTGTTCAGTACTGGGGTCTGTTCTTAGTACGTGGATTACTCAATTAGCTGGATTTGGTTATTGACGATTTGACACGATCCAGGATCGTTTAGTTCTTCAAAGCTCATCCAAGAGTTGTTGTCATAGCAACAGTTCTGGTAGCTCAAACCTGCTCGGGACCAGGCTCATTTCATATAAACAGGATTAGATTTGGTCATTTCAAGCAAAGGTAATGCTGAAAGTATGAATTCTGATATTTTCTTACAGTAGTAGTTATATACACTTGGGAAAATAGTAAATATATATTTTTAACTATATATATATATATATATATATATATATATATATATATATATATATATATATATATATATATATATATATATATATATATATATATTAATAAAACTTATGCAATCTGCACTCTGAAATAAAAGTACAAAGACTGCCACCTGGTGGTTCAAAGAGAAAATTCATTGATATGAACTTTTTCGATACAAACGTGTACAATCGCTTTTGTACAATTTGTGTATGATAATAGACATGCACAATATGCAACTTTTTTAAAAGGAATAATACATTTATGCAGTGTTTTGACAGTTAATATGACAGTGATTTGATGCTTCACAAAAGTTGCAGACACCTTTATCAATATTTAAATGCTTTTGTAATGCAAAATTAATTTAAACATCCAGTTATTCTTTACATCAATTAAGAAACCGGCTACTATAATAGTACTATGACTAATATAATAGAAGAAAATCCGCTCTAACTGTAAAACTAAATAAATTGCTAAATACTCTTGACACATGCAAGTTTAAAGCATGCTGCTCACAACAATGGTGGAAAGTTAATGTGTATCATATTTTGCTCACATGGATAATCGAATATTAATCAGATGATGTCATTATTCTGCTGTGCCATCAGCCAATCGTTGCATTGCTGATCATGATTTCGAGGACTGATAGATCTGTACTTCACAACACACGCATCGATCCCAGATCAGTTCATCCAGACATTTAATCTGATTCACGAACTTGTTTGAAGAACCAAATTAGCCAGAGATCAGTTATCAGGATTGAAAGATCCAGGATCTGTCAAATCATCTTAGATCATTTAAGCGAGGTACGAAGAACGGACCCTCGTTCTTCGTACGTGGATTACTCAGTTAGCTGGATTTAGTTATTGACGATTTTACAGGATCCAGGATTGTTTCGTTCAACAAAATTCATCTGAGAGTTGTTGTCATAGCAACAGGTTTGGAGCTCAAACCTGCTCTGGAGCAGACTTATTTCATTTAAACAGGATTAGATTGAGTCCTTCAACCAAAAGTAATGCTGGAAGTATGTACCAAATTATGAAATTTTCTTACAGTAGTAATTACTGTATATACACTCGGAAAAATAGTAAAAAAAAAAAAAAGTTTTAGTTTAAGTTGCATCTACATGCCAACTAATTCTCATTAGACTATAAGTAGACTGTTAGTTTGGGGTTAGGGTTGAGGTTAGAGTTAGTGTAAGTTGACATGTACTTGTAGAAGTTTCTTATAGTCAGGTAAATGTCTGTTGAAGGTGCAACATTAACAGATATTAAGCAGACAGTCTAATACTCAAATGGACCACCAAAATAAAGTCTTACACCTTTACCGATATCAAATTGTTTTTTGTTTTTTTTTGATGCAAAATTAATTTAAACAGCCAGTTATAATTTATAGGAGATTAAGAAACTTGAACAGGTCTATGCTACTATAATAAAGAAAATCCTCTCAAAATGTAATAAATAAATATATTTTTATAAAAAAATAGATTGAGAATTTTGCTCACATGGATGATTGAATATTAAACAGATGATGTCATTTTGCAGCTGTGCCGTCAGCCAATCATTACATTGCTGATCATGATTTCGAGGATTGATAGATCTGTCCTTCACAACACACACAGCAATCTCAGATCAGTTCATCCAGACATTTAATCTGATTCTCGAACTTGTTTGAAGAACCAAATTAGCCAGAGATCAGTTATCAAGATTAAAAGATCCAGGATCTGTCAAATCATCTTAGATCATTTAAGCGAGGTATGAAGAACGGACCCCTGGATGTAGCACTCTGCTCGAAATCACTTTGGTCGTGCTCTCATTTCATGTGTCTTTAACTTTACTTTGTATTGAATGTGCTGTCTTGGGCTAGCCTGTGCTACGTGCTCACTCTTGTATTTGCCTTTGGCTATGTTTACACTACAATAATGTAGCCAAAATCTAATCTATGCTCTTGCATTTTAAAAACTGTTAACATTTACACAACATTTTCAAAACGATATGTGTTTATACATACTGCCAAAAACACTGTATTCCTCACAATATATGCAAAGCCAATTGTCACCTTGTTAGTTAACAGTACCTGTTAAGGAAGTGATGATGTGCCGTTGTCAGCTCTGCGCTGATACAGTAGAATTTGCAGTGTGTGTAAATGTAAACTCTGCTGTTGTGTGTAGAGTGAGGTAAATCAGACCTCTCATATCTCTCGGGAGTTTCCAGCAAATGCATAGAGACTCCCAGATGCCCGCAAACGAATGATAATGTACCGGAAATCGCACGTCTCCTTCCCGGCCCTTAAATACGTCGCACACCAAATCCCTCCCAGCTCTTCAGGTATGTCGGGCGCAACTCAACCCACTGCTCTTCAGGTACTCACCCCCACTGCTATTCAGGTACACCGCATGCATACGCTCCCACCGCTCATCAGATATGTCATTGAGCACCATCACCCCCCCCCCCCCCCCCCTTCAGTCACCCACTCTCTTGCATATCATCTCTTTCTCCCCCAGAAATGACTTTTCCCAACTTGGGATGTCTGGGTAAATCCACATTTTCCTCATAAATCAATAACAAACACCTTAGCAACAACAGCACTACCATAAATTCCACCAATTTGTGTTTTGTGTGCTTCACTTTACACCTCCCTAAAGACATATATGCTTGTGCATAATGTCATGATTTTTTAAGATTTTGTTTTTGGGTGTTTATGAGAGAGGGGCATTTTCAGCCCCTAAAATGCCATTGTCATATAAACAAAATGCATAAAAAGGACTGTAAACATCCCCTTTTTAATGGGCAGGCTAGAGTCACGCAATGTTCTGTTCTTATGTTCTTACTTGTCGGTGGCATGCTGTTCGGTCTCATCACTTCTGCAAAGTTTAGTTTTGGTTTTGGTCTGCGGGACTTGGACATCTATACCAATTATGTGAGTGTTCAGTATTTTTCACTTGTCTTGTGTAGCATTGTGTGTTTGGTGCTTTCATATTTTGTTTACTGTGATTCTTTGTTTACATGTGCCCTCCAGTCTATTGTCTAGCCCCACCCACCTTGTTATCACATTGTTAGTAATCATTCAGTTCACCTGTTTTGTCTCTTGATTTATTCCCTTTATAGGTTCTTTTTGTTTGCTGTCCTGTGCCAGTTCATCATCTATGTTGTTGCCTGTTAATGTTCTCCCACTCTGGGTTGTTTTATTTTCTTTTATTAATAAAAGCCCATTTTGTTCCTGTATTTTAGTCCTTGCTCCTTCCCCTAACCTAACTCTCAATGGTTTAAGCCTCTTTTAGTAGCTCTAAAATAACATTATTTTGCTTAGAATTAGATGTGTAAGGAACTAGTGTTTTAAATACAAAAAGAGTGAAGTAAAATGATTGCCTCATTTATTATTCTGGTCACATTTTACAATAAGATTTCATTAGTTCAAGTTAATCAGTGTATTTACTAACATGAACAAACAATTAACAATATTGCTACAGCATATTTATGCTTGTTAACATTAGTTAATGAACTGTGAGTTAACATGAACTAACGATGAACAACTTTATTTTCATTAATTAGAGTTAACAATGATGAATAAATACTAGAATAAGCATATTGTTCATTGTTTGTTCATACAAGTAAATACATTTACATTAACTAATGGATCCCTATTGAATTTTTTTTACCATGATTCCCCATGTCTGTTTAACCAAGCCAAAATACATAACTTGCAAATAATTTACTAAAAGACTTTTATTGTCATAAATAGCTTTATTTACTTTTTTTTCTGAACATATGGCCTTTGAGTGCTGTAGACTATACATTGCATAACGATGTAGTTTGGAAATGTGTTACTGTTAGTAATGTATAACTAAAGAAAATATAATTTATGTATGCATGTAAGTACAGTGCTTCTGGAAAGTATTCATAGCGCTTCACTTTTTCCATATTTTTTTAATGTTACAGCCTTATTCCAAAATGGATTCAATTTCTTTATTTACTCAAAATCCAATACCCCATAATGCAACACACAATACCCACAATACCACAACACACAATACCCCATAATGACAATGAGAAAAATTATTTTTTTCAAATTGTTGCAAATTTATTAAAAAAAAAAAAAAAAAAACTGAAAAATCACATGTACATAAGTATTCACAGCCTTTGCTTAATACTTTGTTGATGCACCTTTGACAGCAATTACAGCCTCAAGTCTTTTTGAATATGATACCACAAGCTTGGCACACCTGTCTTTGGGAATTGTTGCCCATTCCTCTTTGCAGGACAACTCAAGCTCTATCAGGTTGAACGGGAAGCAACGGTGTACAGCCATTTTCAGATCTCTCCAGAGATGTTCGATAGGATTTAGATCTGGGCTCTGGCTGGGCCACTCAAGGACATTCACCGAGTTGTTGTGAAGCCACTCCATTGATATTTTGGTGGTGTGCTTTGTGTCATTGTTCTGCAGGAAGATGAACTGTCGCCCCAGACTGAGGTCAAAAGCACTCTAAAGCAGGTTTTCATTCAGGAGGTCTCTGTTCATTGCTGCATTCATCTTTCCCTCTATCCTGACCAGTCTTCCAGTTCCTGCTGCTGAAAAACATCCCCACAGCATAATGCTACCACCACCATGCTTCATTGTAGGGATGGTATTAGCCTGGTAAAGAGCAGTGCCTTTTTTCCCATGTAATGCTTGCCACTCTAAAGAGCTCAATTTTAGTCTCATCAGACCAGAGAATTTTGTTTCTTATGGTCTGAGAGTCCTTTAGATGCCTTTTGGCAAATTCCAGACAGGCTGCTATGTGCCCTTTACAAAGGAGTGACTTCCGTCTGGCCACATTACCATACTGGCCTGATTGGTGGATTGCTGCACAGATGGTTGTCCTTCTGTAAGGTTCTCCTCTCTCCACAGAAGAATGCTGACAGACCTCAGACATAGTGACCATCGGGTTATTGTTCACCCCCCTGACTGAGGCCCTTCTCCCCGATCACTCAGCAGCTTAGATGGCCGGCCAGCTCTAGGAAGAGTCCTGGTGGTTCCAAACATCTTCCACTTACAGATGATGGAGGCCACTATGCTCATTGAAACTTTCAGAGCAGCAGGCATTTTTCTGTAACCTTCCCAGCCTTGTGCCTCGAGACAATCCTGTCTCAGAGGTCTACAGACAATTCCCTTGTCTTCATGCTTGGTTTGTGCTTTGACATACACTGTCAACCCTGGGAACTTATATAGACAGGTGTATGCCTTTTCAAATCATGTCCAATCAACTGAATTTACCACAGGTGAACTTCAATAAAGCTGTTGAAACATCTCAAGAATGATCAGTGGAAACAGAATGTACCTGAGCTCAATTTGGAGCTTCATGGCAAAGGCTGTGAATACTTATACATGTGATTTTTCAGTTTTTTTATTTTTAATAAATTTACAACAATTTCAAAAAATATTTTTTTCACAATGTCATTATGGGGTATTGTGTGTAGAATTTAGAGTAAATAAATGAATTCAATCCATTTTGGAATAAGACTGTAACATAAAAAAATGTGGAAAAAGTGAAGCGCTATGAATACTTTCCGGATGCACTGTATGTATCTATATATGTTTGTATTATGGCTGTGCATCTTTAGGTAGATAGAAAAGTAATTCAATTCATAATTCAAAGGTTTTCAATTTTTATTCAAGAACATTTTTTGTAAATTCTGAACGATTCAATTTATTTTTATTCATAACAAAATTTATTTAATTGTTAGATTCTGTAGCCTATATATTTGAATTTACTACATCATTATTAGAAAAGTACATTCTGTATAATATGGAATTATGCGACTTTGAACGCAGTCATGCAGTAAGTCACGTTGTGCATACACACTTCCATGTGCGTGACACAATTAATGTAAGATCTAATTTTTTTTTTTCATTATACATCGTCGCAGGGGTGTAGCGGACATTTTAAAAGTGGGGGGACGGCTGTAAGAGATCATACATTCATATAAGTATTAATCACCTGTTTCTAAATGGTCTGTATCTAAAAGTGAGGGGGACATATGCCCCCCGTCCCCCTCAGTTGCTACGCCCCTGCATCATCATATAATTGACAATTCTTTGTTTCTTATATAGGAAGTTGTTTATTGACAAACACAAATGAATCACAGTTTAAAATACACATCTCAAAATCAATGCATTAGCAGGATTTGTAATCGATGTACAGAAAAGAGAATGAATCATTACTCTTCTAGTATGTAGGTATACGTATTTGTTTGTCCATTCATTCATTTTTTGTTGATCATTCATTCATTCATTAATTCATTCAGTCATTATTTAATGAATGTTAGGTTGCAACATTACTTGGCAAATACAACTAAAGTAGCACAATGATCGAGATCTGCATGTTGAGCAGAGCCTCTAGGATTACCACAAGAAAGTTTTCAGTGCCTAACGAGTTAAATTCAATCTGTTCCTCACACAAAGCTGTGCAGTTTGCTTCTCTGGTAGCTTGCATGCAGGGAGGTCCAGTTAAATATTTACAATAGCTGAATGTGAGTGTACTACCCAGAGCTTTCTGTCTGTCCCCAGAACTCCTGGCATATGCTGCTGTTGGCACTCAACCACAACCACCCACCACTTCCTTTGTGTGAGTTTTCCTGAACCCCTTTGACCCACAACCTCAAGTGTTTCACAAGCTACATTGAAAAATGCCCCCTCTTCTGGCTGAATTCCCAAACTCAGCTCTCTCTGTCACAAACATTCTGTTGGCATTCCCAGCAGACAAACATGCTTGAATGTCAGAAATAAACCTGGACTCTTCACCAGTAGGGCTGCTTCTAGGCAGCTTCCTGCACTTGTGTGTTCTGTGAGAATGTTCTAGCATGAAACATTCAATTGGTGAAGAAAGTTAAACCGTTAGGAGCATATTTAATAGATGTATTAATTACAGTGCACATCATTTATTTACAATAGAATATTTCAAGAAAGTTATTGATTATGAAGCTTGTTTGGCATGCTGTCCTGGGAGAGAGCCCTGAGCTCATAAGATTCACGAGTCCGGGGCTCCCACCCGTTTGCAAGGCGAGAGGGGAGTTTGAGCTCAGGTAGATCTCGAGAACTCCCCTGATGTAGTAGCTAATGAACAGATGGTGATTGCTCTTAAGAGATAACTACTTACTTAGAAGCATGTCTATGAAGCCTATTTGGATTAGTCAATTAACTTAAGTTGCATGTTTTTGGAAAGGGAGGAAACCGGGGAACCCAGGGGAAACCCATGTGAGCACAGGGAGAATGAGTGAACTCCGCACAGAAACACTGGCTGGCTTGGTAAGGACTAGAGCCAGTGACATTCTTGCTGTGAGGCAACAGTTCAAACCACTAGGCCACTAGGAAAGGAGAAGGAGTAGGGGTGGAATGGGGGGATTTTTCAAAACGAAGATGGCTGTTATATAGAACTTATATTTATAGTATTATAGTAGGTTAGGAATTGTCTGATTGGTGAATTATAAATTGGAAAATGCGGGACCAGCCGCAGGCAATAATAAGCATGTGATCCTCTCAATTTTTTTTTACAAAATTTGTTTAAACAAAATTTCTTAAAATTTGTTTGCTAAATTTGTTATAAACATCACTCATGTCAGTCTAGTATAAAGCTGCAGTCACACTGGACTTTTTGCCCCATAGACTTCCATTCATATGCACGCAAATGCATTAGACTGGAAATGCAACATGTAATAGCAACATGTAAATTGGAGCTAAACTCAGCAGGACATACTGCCCTCCATGACTGAGTTTGAGCACCAGTATATAAATTGAAGGATTGCATGATTATTTTAAATTAAATAAAGATGATGATTCAGCAAAATTTAGCAATTCTCATCACTAATACATTTCTAAATGCCAGAGGGCGCTCTCACCAGAAACTGCAAATATGCCACAAAGAAGAAAAAGAATGGAAGCAAACAGAGTGAAGGATTTAACTGCTTTTATTGATTAAATGTGACTATTAAACATTAGTCTAAAGACCTTTTTAAGGAATGTAAACAAAAACAATGGTCCCAGCGTATTTCCTGTTTTACATTTTTGATTTCTGTAGTTTCCGAGAATGCAAAAACAGCCACATAGAGAGAAATAATGTTATGATAGATGTTTTAACATTAAGTTATGATTGAATTGCCTCTTCTGAAATAGTTTGATAAGCAGGAAATGTTCAATGGCCAATGACATCACCACATTGATATGCCATATGAATCATGCCAATTAAACAACATAGGCTCATCCTGAAATGTAGCCCTATATACGTTTGTGGAGATCAGGAATTTTGTGGCCAGAGGAACGTGTGGCTGCATTTCATCTTTAAAAAGAAAGCTATGGGGTTGACGGTGACAATAAGGTGTGAGTTTGGTGAAGAACAGTTCCAGAAATCAGGTAAGACAAAAACAAAAAAAACAAACAAACCAACAAGTAAATAAGAGAATGTGAGAATGTGGTAAAATGTGAAAACGTGGTAAACTTCAGGCTTTTCCTTCTCCGGATTGCTTTGCAAAACTTATAAAGTAAATTGATATAATTTACTTACTTAGAACCTGCACTTCTTTTAATGATGTTGGATGGTCCTGCCTTACATCTTAGACTTTCAGACATAAAATAGTTTCATTGCACAATGCAGAAGATGACAAAAATGGCAATGCTAGCTTTACCTATCCAGGTGTTTGATTGTCAATAAAGAAGTCCCCTAGCAGGCAAACTGGAGAGGATTAATGATACTACGCAAGGCTAGCATTTGTTCTGCAGGTGTACGATTGTAAACAAAGAGGAGATTTAACTTCTTTTACACACCTGTCTCTTTTCATTTTGCCAAACTGAGTTTATTAGCATGTAAATGAGGAATGTGGATTCAGTGAGACATTTTATGTTGGGGACGGGTTGAAGTCTCTTTACTAGTTTGTGGAAATCTGGGAACTTGTGGATGAAAATTAGTAGATGTGGTTCATAAAGAATCTAAAGTAAAGATATTTTTTTTAATTCTTTTTTTATTTAAAATCCTGTCCATATTACTATGATAGCATCACGCAGTTGTTGCAGATTTGTCTGCTGCATATCCATGATGCGAAGCTCCCATTCCACCACATCCCAAATGTGTTCTCTTAGATAGAGAACTGGTAAGTGTGGAGGCCATTACAGTGCAAGTACAGTGAACACATTGTCATGTTCAAGAAACCAGTCTGAGATGATTCGTGCTTAATGACATGTCACATTACACACCATTACACCACCACCAGTCTGAACTGTTGATACAAGGTAGGATAAAGCCATGCTTTCATGTTGTTGACACCAAATTGTGATCATACATCCAGATATCACAGCAGAAATCGAGACTCATCAGACCAGGCCACCTTTCTCCAATCTTCTATTGTCCAATTTTGTTGAGCCTGTGTGAATTGTAGCCTCAGTTTCCTGTTCTTAGCTCACAGGTGTTGGCACCCGGTTTGGCCTTCTGCTGCTGTAACCCATCGACCTCAAGGTTTGACATGTTGCGTGTTCAGAGATGCTCTTCTGCATACCTCTGTTGTAACAAGTGGTTATTTGAGTTACTGGTGCCTTTTTATCAGCTCGAACCAGTCAAACCATTCTCCTTTGACCTCTGCCATTAAAAAGGCATTTGTGTTAACGACCAGTTAGATAGGTGTACCAAATAAAATGACCAGTGAGTGTATATATATATATACATATATATATATATATATAAATTATTTTTATTTAATTTTTTATTATTTTCTGATCTGAGAAATGTACCAAAGTGACTAGAAAAAGAAACTGAAATGCATGCTAAACAGATATTATTAGGGCGTAATGTAGAAACACCTAATATTTCATTCAGTCTGACTGATGTACGTTGAAATGACTCGAAAAGTTTGATTCAACTAATAGCAAGCATTTTCACAGTGTAGGATATGGGTTGGTTTTAAACGGCAACTAGTTTACTTCTTTTTTCAAGATTTAAGCTACGTCTATTGTGTCTCCAGAATGTGTCTTTAAAGTTTCAGCTCAAAACACCCATCAGATTATTTATTATACAGTTCAGAATATTGGAATTTTTGCTCTGAACACAATGTAGCTGTTTTTGTCACCTGTGTCTTTAATGCTAGTTCTGCCTGCCCACCATTCCCACGTTCCTGTCAGAGCGTTCCTCAATCTCCACCTCAACTGCATTAGATAAACAGCCCAGTGACAGATATGAAGGAAGCAGACGTAATGCTTGTGAAAAATACTACAGTAAGAACTTTCCCAATGATTATTTGATGTATTTGTGTTAGAGTTATTGAGTCAATGAGATTGATGAAGTCACACACTGTCACACACTTGCTGTTACAAAGTTCACACACACACACACACATGCACATGCAAACGTTTATCTTTGCACTGTTTTTACACAGCACATGTAACAAGATACACATTAATATCCATTTCTGTATAGATATCCGTTATGTTAATGTACAAAATAAACCTGATTTAACATCCACAAATCGGAATTGAAGCATCTTCTTTTATAATTGTACTGACACGCGCCTGTGGTGATAAAGTAAAGGCGGTAAATTCGCTGTAATTTATTACAAACATGCACTGTTTTAAAAACCTTTTTAAACTTGTAAAACTCATTCTTGATCACATTTGATGATGATTGATGATCACATTGAGCTCAACAGATCTTTTAATGCCGGTTGCTTTGAGCACGTCCTGTTGATATGATTATTTGCATTACTACGGAGACATGTTAATACACAGCTGTCAACCAATTCGGTGGGCAGGGAAACTACACTCCTACATCATGTTACGGTGGGCCGTAACAAGCCCGTAACAAGCCCGATTTGGATCCGGCACCTCTGAATTCTGATCCATCACCTCATTTTACTGATCCCCCTCCTCACATGGCTCTTCACTTGCTTCCGTGATTCCGCAACCCTCCTCAGTTTTGTCTGTGACCCCACACCCCATTCCCCCAATCCCAGTTCTTTACTTTCATCCGTGACATCTCTCCCTCCTCTGGTAACATGCCGGATCTGTTATCCCGATCTGTTCCGTGACCTCGCAGCTTACAAATTAAGCACTAGGTGGGCCTTAAAATGGGAGGGATTTGGAGTCTATTTTAATGTCAGGAAAAATAAAAAGAGACTTATTGTGTTTCTGTCAATGCAATATGACTGTGGAGACACTATACCTAAACACAGTTCTGTCCAAACAGCTTACAAAAGATGATTTGCATCATAGGCGCTACCAACGTTTGAAGTGCTACCAATGTTTCTTTTAAAAAAAATGTTAATTAAATTTCTTTAAAAAAGTCTTATCAGATTCACATTTTTTCAGTTTTTTCACATTCTTCTATTACTGAAATGTTCATATTTTAAATTTAGCTAATTCCTTTAATAAATGCCATGTATCTAATTGCATGTAGTTATTTAATGTTCCTCAGCAGCTAAATAAACAGCTACACTCTAACAAGAACACCATGAAATAAAGTGTACTTAAACATGTAGTTTCTTGTGTATTTACTTGAGTATATTAATCATGATATGCTTACCCAGTACTGATTGACGTGAACACACCCTGTCTAGCGATGTAAAGAAATTGAAAGGTCTTTCGAATAATTGAGCGCTAACTGGAAAATGTATATAAATAGTTGCACTCTTTTATCCATTCAATAAGCACCAAGTAGCATATTAATCGTTTCTCAGATTCATCATCCCTTCACTGAATTAAAACAAACCCATTAACGAGGATTAAGCGCTATGAATGGGAATATTTGGGAGCATTCCCGAAACACTCCAGTTCTCCCCCCTCCTTCCCTCCAGTGGAATTACTAAAGAAAGCAGCGGCTGAGCTTCTGAAGAGAATGCAAATAAAATGACAGAGCCTCACATTTAACTTCAAATGTGTGCCATTCTCATTTCTGTGTTCCAGTGGAAATGATCTCCAAGGCTTCTCTTTTGATCTACTCTTCTTACCATCCTGCCTCCATTATTTCTATTTCCGACGGTTTCTTTTTAAGGATTTGTTTAGGACAAGGGTGGAACATCATATTATTGACTAATAATTAGCTGTCAGGATCCAGCAGTTGCACCCATGGACGGATGTAGTGCTGGAGCAGGATGGGTAACAGACTCCAGCAGTCATCCTTCCAGCCTGAATTCATCTTTCTGTTCCTACATGTTACAAAAGACTAATTACAGCCTAGAGGACAATCTTTCCCAGAACATGACCTCGTTGCTTTAACCTCCAGGGGAGTGGATGAGAAGGGGGAAGAAAATGGAAGGAGAAAGTAAAGAAAAAATGTTATTCCCTCTGAGAAGTCATCTAATTGTTATGACTCATAATCTGTGCTTTTGGTAAGACAGTGTCAACCACAAAGACAAATCCAAGTCAGTCTTTCTCTACACATATGAAGAGAAAGGTATAAACCCTCCTGTGAAATGTTAATTCTTTTAAATATATTTCACAAGAGATGTTTCATGGAAAAAATTTTCAACATGTTTATAATTGTTTTAATGACTAATTTATAATGACTAACTTATTAATTTTCATTTATTCCTAACATCACTGGACAACAGTGGTTTGTTGTGTAAACAACTGAATGAATAGAATAAATGAATACATAAATAAATACTTTTTTAAAGGGGGCTGCTAATAATATTGACCGATATTGAATCCAGATTGAATCAATAATAATAATAAATAATAATAATAATAGCAAAAACATTGCCTGGTCTGATGAGTCTCAATGTCTGCCTTGAAATTTGACTGCCTTGTATCAACAGTTCAGGCTGGTGGTGGTGATGTAATGGTGTGGGACATATTTTCTTGGAACACTTTGAGAATATTAGTTCCAATAGAGCATTGTGTCAATGCCACAGCTTACCTGAGTATTATTGCTGACCATGTCTATCCCTTTAGGACCACAGTAATTCCCATCTTCTGATGGCTACTTCCAACAGTATAATGCACCATGTCATAAAGCATGAATCATCTCAGACTGGTTTCTTGAACATGAAAATGAGTTCACTGTACTAAAATGGCCTCCACAGTCACCAGACTCAATCCAATAGAGCGCATTTGGGATGTGGTGGAACAGGAGATTCACATCATGGATGTGGAGCCAACAAATCTGAAGCAACTGCGTGATGCTATCATGTCAATATGGACCAAAATCTCTGAGGAATATTTTCAGTACCTTGTTGAATCTATGCCATCCAGAATTAAGGCAGTCCTGAAGGCAAAAGGGGATTCAACCCAGTACTAAAGTGTAGGTGGCAGGTGAGTGTTGATTTCTATCAGGGTACACACACCGGCGCCGCAAGAAGGCAGCTGTCCATGTCGCCCAGCTACACACTGTTCACATTTCTGCCGTGCCACAAAGCACCATCTGAATAGTTTATTTTTTAATAACATGCGAACGTGCAAATCTGGTGTGTGTTACAGCTGTCATCTGAGTGCCGCATCTGGTGTGCGACCTCCTTATGACTGTACGCGATTTCCACATGTTATTTTTAATTGTATGTACAGTACCGTTATGTGATGTGTAAATGAACATCAAAATTTGTTGGTCTTTTTATTATGATACAAACAACAAATATGGCAAAATATGAGCAAAAAATATTAGAAGAAAACTATTTTCAGAACTTCTTTCTTTCTTTCTCCAGATAATCTCATAATGTCTCTCATAACTGTTTATCAGCAGATCTTTCATGTAGAGACTGGGAGATAACTGTGTCTATTATACAACTGCTAAAGCAACAAATCTAATGTTGTCCTAATACTTTCACAAAGTTTTAAACACAGAACAACAGCACTATTCACTCTCTGTCCACAGCGACAACTGTTTAGTAATGAACATGCCATGCCCAGTATGTGTTAAGTATGTGTTAGGTAGTTGTCTATGCTGCAGAAATACAATTGCTGCATGTAACTATTAACACTAGCATAACACACACGTTGTTTATTTATTTATTTATTTTTACAGATATTCTAGTTTGCAGCAATTAAATGCAAATACCTTAAGCTAATCAAGAGACTTGACACTATAATTAAATTATGTTGTCATTATGGTTGCTGAATTTGCTGCTTCTGCCTCTGACCACAAAGGTACTCACCGCTCAGCTGTTGTCCACTCACAGTGCCTAAATTAAATAATATTTCCAAGATTTACGTTTGAACAACTAAATGAATTATAGATTTTGGTATTTTAAAAGATCTTATTAGGAAAGAGCTAAGAAATTCTCTTCTGCCGTTAAAGCTGCAGTGCATATGATGTAAACAGTTTAACATCTAAAAAGGACTGCTTTACATTTTCAGATGAATCATTTGTAGAACTGTATCCCAATCATCACAAATACCCCAGAAGACCTATTGGAACCGACATGAACCCAAGATTCTCAAAGAAATCAGTCAAGTTTGGTGAAGGAAAAATCATGGTTTGGGATTACATTTAATATGGGGGTGTGTGAGAGATCTGCAGAGTGAATGGCAATATCAACAGCCTTAGGTATCAAGACATTTGTGCTGCCCATTACATTACAAACCACAGAAGAGGTCAAATTCTTCAGCAGGATAGCGCTCCTTCTCATACTTCAAACTCCACATCAAAGCTCCTGAAAGCAAAGAAGGTCAAGGTGCTCCAGAATTGGCCAGCCCAATCACCAGACATGAACATTATTGAGCATTTCTGGGATAAGATACAGTATTGAGTGGTTTATTTACATTACTGTAGCCATGTTACCATAGAAACAATAAAACCACCACAACATATTAATCAGTAAGTCCTTCACTGCGATATAGTTCAAAAACACCATAATATTTACTACTTTACTAAAGTATTTCTTTCATATGCATTTTCATTGAATTTTTAGAAAATAATGCACACCTGATTTGTTGTGGAGGCTATGAATCTAGAGTTCACCAGACCGGAGTCAATTACTGCGCTTATACTATAGTTTTCACACCTAAAGACATTGTTCAGATGTTGTATTTCAATATACGTGTAGGTTTTTGTCCTCCAACCTCTTACATTTCATCCAAAGCCTTTTGTTTTGTTTTGATTTTCCTGAATGTTGCAGGCTTTGAAATAACTAAAATCGTTCGGTGTAGTGACAGAACTGTGAAGCTTTTAAGGCGCTGCCTGTAACTACTTCAGCTGTGCGTTTATCTGAAAATAATTGCACACCTTAGAATTGATTCATCAATATTATTAGATTCCAGCATTCAACTGTCATATAGTATAATTCAGCTACAATAAATAAACTAAATCTCTGAACTTTTAGCACAGTTCCAATATAACATTTCTCCACAAACTGCCTCTGTGCTGTTCTAATGCGGTTTGAGTATATATCAGCAATCATCCTGACCCTGTGGAGGTCTCTTTCATGCACTTTTCAGTACTCTTAATCATATCTCTGCACAGACGTGTTTGTGGCACTGCTGGTCTGAGAGCAGCAGGTCTCTGAAGCAGCTGTGTGACTTCATCAGTGGGACACATGCTGCTACAAACAATGGGAACAGGCACATTGTTATTTGTCCTGAGGAAGATAAGGGAGAAAGACAGACGTATGACCTTAAAGGAATAGTTTAGCCACAAATTAAAATTGGGTTTTACTCATTTTTTACTTACCCTCAGGTTGTTAGATTAAAATGGCTATTTCAGCTATTGAACAATCGCAATGTGACCATAACTTATGACTGATATAAAAATTACAATAAAAAGCTCATAGGACATGTACAAGGGATATGTACAATTTTAAAACAAATCTTTTCAAACTATAATATAGATAAAACCCTATAGAATAAAGTGAAACGAATGAATGCTATGCTATTTTTTTAATTGAAAAAATCTCTTCATATTCTCAGTGGGAATAAAACAAAACAAAACAAAAACAACAACAACAATAACAACAAAAACAACAAAAAAACTTCATTAATGGTCTGTTTAGCACATAAAGCTATATTAGTATACACTACCTGACAAACATTTTGTCGCCTATCCAAGTTTTAGGAACAACAAATAATAACTTGACTTGTAGTTGATCATTTGGTATTAGAATAGGCTTATAGCAAACGCAAAGGCCTCTAAATTATGCTTGTTTTACCAAAATAAGATATGATTATGCCTTGATTTTTATTGATTTAATTAGGATGGTAAGGTCTGACTTTGAACAGACAAAAGACAAAAACAGAAATAATGTCTAGTATAGAATATAAAGTCATGGTGCAGTGGAAAAAGAATGAATATTGTGTATGACTCCCATGAGCTTGGAGGACTGCATCCATACGTCTCTGCAGTGACTCAAATCACTTATTAATAAAGTCATTTGGAATGGCAAAGAAAGTGTTCCTGCAGGAATCCAAGAGTTCATCAAGATTCTTTGAATTCAACTTCAATGCCTCCTTTTTCATCTTAACCCAGAAATGCTCAATAATGTTCATATCCAGCCTGATCTCACGAGAAAACGTAAGTATTTTACGTTTTGACAGTTTAGTGGCTAATTCTTACGAATTTGTACGAGTTCAATCGTACGAAATGGTACGATTTTAAAAAGGAGGCGTGGCACCTAACCCCGCCCCTAAACCCAACCGTCATTAGAGGATGAGCAAATCGTACTAAATTGTAAGAATTAGATCGTACGAATTCGTACGAATTAGCCACTAAAAAAAAAGTTACGAATTGCCGTGAGATTGTGTTGTCATATCTGGTAACTGGGCTGGCCAATCCTGTAGCACCTTGATCTTTGTTTTCAGGAACCAAACTTGACTGATTTCTTTGAGAATCTTGAGTCCATGCGGGTTCCAATAGATCTTCTGCAGTATTTGTGATGATTGGGATGCAGTTCAACAGATGATTCATCAGAGAAATCTACCTTCTGCCACTTTTCCAAATTATCAACTAGAAGTCAAGTTATTATTTGTTGCTCCTACAACTGGGATCGACGGCAAGACTTTTGTCATGTAATGTATATATATATATAAAATAAATAAAAAAAAAAAGTTACATGGACCACTTACTGTCATAATTGTTGTGCCTTAATAAGTTTATAAAAAGTAATAATGAACTGTAGTAGAAATGTGTGATTTCAAAATCCTCTTTCTGAGTTTTAAGAGGATTTAAATGATCAAATACAGCAATCTAATGAACTACTATGTATTATAGTGTACTATACTGTAAAAACAGGTGTTGTTATGAAGGAAAATACTATGAATTAAAATACAACTATTAATATTATTAGTATTAGTATTATTATTATTTTCCATAGCTGAGAAATATCTGAGGAATTAGATACTTATAAATAGAAGGTACACCAAACTTTGTGATAATTAATTGGTAACACATTATTTTTGATGGTCCATTTAAGTATTAGTAGACTGTCTGCTTAATATCTGCTGATACTGCTCCTGCAACAGACATTTAACTGACTATAAGAAACTTTGCAAGTACATGTCAATTTACACTAACCCTAACCCCAACCCTAACTCCAACCTAGCAGTCTACTTATAATCTAATTAGAATCAGTTGGCATGTAGATGCAATTTAACTTAATTTCGACAAACGGATCATCAAACTAAAGTGTGACCAATTAATTTAACAATTAACAATGATAATTAATAATTAATGTGTACAATTAGAAGTTAAAACTATATAGTTGCTTACTTATACCTGTATCCTGCACTTGCTGCTATTGCACTGCTGGTTAGACCTAAACTGCATTTCGTTGCCTTGTACTTGTACATGTGTAATGACAATAAAGTTGAATCTAATCTAATCTAATTTAATATTGTACACAACAAATTAACTATTTTTTTGTCCTGTTGCATTTTGTTATAAATTGATGTGTACGTTTGTTACCACTTAAAAGCATAATACAAGATTAAGAAGGGACTTTTACTGGCTGTCAATGCATGTGTTGTCATTTTTCAACTAAATTGTGTTGTTGGAACAGTAGTTTGAAAAAAATATATATTTTGTAGAGTTAATTGTTATAGTTATTGGGCAGTTGTTTGTTTTTATAAACACATACCATTTATCTATACACTCAACAAATTACTTTAGCTGCTTGTTTAAATTTCTTTTATAAAATGAGTTGAAACGGAATCAACACGATTCTTGAGATTGTTTAAACAACTCAATTGTTTTATGTTCAATCCACTTAAATTTATTAAGTTAGCTTAATCGATTTGTGTTGGGACAACATTGTTGAATTGTGTAGAACCCAGCATTTTTACATTTTTACCCTCAAAAATGATATTTGCTGTTTGTTCAAAATACTTATTTAAAATGAGCTGAGACAGCACAATTTATTTTTTATCACACTTTTGCACAACTTAATTGTTTTATAATAATAACATGTTAACTTCATTTTTTCATGTTGTGCCCACACAAATCAATTGTGCAGAAGCCAGCATTTTATTACAATGTATCTTCATTGCTGCAGCTACCGTCCTTGTTGTGAACAAGCCGTTATTGCCAGTCTTCACTCAGCAGTTGAGTTCATGATAGAAATCTGCACATTGCTACAAGTCTGCAATGAAATGCATCTGTGTTGGATGGCTAAGAGGATGCCAAGCTGTGTGATTCAGGCATGTGCCAGCAGCACACATGTCTTATGAAGTGCCAGTGAATATTAAAGTAACCAACCAGTCAGTGGTGCGCCACATGAGTGAAAACAATCATTGATAGAAAAAAAAGAGAGAGAATAAAAAAACGAGAGCGAGAGACATAGGAAAACAAAGGCATCTCTCATTTTCTTCCTGTCCTCCTTTCCCACGAGCACTTTGGCGCAAAAATGCCAAATGATCACGCTCCCGTGAGCACCATCTGCCAGCATGTACTCTTAAAGATTCTCTCTCCTCCGCTCACTCGCACTTGCTTTTTCCATTTGTCTTGTTTCCTTTCAATCTCCCCCTCTTTGTAACAGTTTTTAAACCGTCTGTGCTTTTTTTCTCCATTTGTCTCTTAGATATATATACTACATTTTGACCCAGCTTTCCCTATTCAATAATGAATATCCTGCTTTGAGTGCATGTGTTTTAGATTCATATAATATACATATCCACTGAAAACAGCAGACTGCATCTGTTATTTTTATTTCTTACAAGGAAATATACGAACAACACATTTTATTTCAGAAGACACGTGGCATATTTGTGAGCAGCAACAATTTTCATGTTTCACGGACTAGAAGGCACCAAGGGAATTTTCTCTAACTCCCTTGATAGACGCTAACAACAAACATACTGCCGCATCTGAGGTTGTCCTCAATATTCACTGAACCTCATGCTTTTGTGTAATAATCGGTTTGTGCTAAGGTATAGTTGCCTTTGATTTTTTCATAGTTTATGGATAAAACTTCAGTTTGGCTGTGGATGTTGTGGATAAACTTGTTAATCTGGTTTCATATAGAGCATATCACAACCAGGATTGGCATTGCACATTGCTGGCTCAAATAAACTGGCTCTGTTAATATAAAGCAGTTTTACTCTTGCAGTTTTTGCACTCATATCAGAATTCAGACATGAATTAACATCTAAAATCTATAATCTGCATGTGAAAAATTTGCCACAACATGTATAGTTGCTAGTGATTCATTAAAAGACACATGAGCACTATAACAACAATTGAAAATAAAATAAAAATGCTACAAATTAAATAAATACATGTTTTACTGGAGATCAAAATGTGAGAACTATCTCAGGTTTCCCAAATTTTGACTTTACAGCTTACATTTGAAGTTATCTGTATATTATCAGACGTTCAGCATTTTAAGCATCAGATTCATGAGACATATAATCAAAAATCTAAGAGATATTTAAAATATTTACCATCAATTGAATGAGTTAATAAAAATAAGTTATTAAAAGAAGGCTGGCTGTCAATGGAAGACAAATGCATAATAGGACAGGGTCAGAGGTTGGTAATTAGTTTAAAAAACGTTATAATAACTAATTACATTAGTGAAACTGAAATTACTTTTAAAAAGACTTTAAGTAATTGAATTACTCAATAAAGAATGTAAATACTTGACACACAGCTACTTAGCATTTTCTATAAAACAATAATTCTGTAAATATCCCCCACACCATTACACCACCACCAGCAGCCTGAATTGTTGATACAATGCAGGACGGATACATGCTTTTATGTTGTTGATGCCAAATTCTGACCCTACCATCCAATCTTCTCCTGTTCCACCACATCCCAATGGTGCTTTATTGGATTGAGTCTGGTAATTGTGGAGGCCATTTGAATACAATAAATTCATTGTCATGTACAAGAAACCAGATGTTTCGCGTTTTATGACATGGCACATTATCCTGCTGGAAGTAGCCATCAGAAAATGGGTACAGTGTGGTCATAAAGGGATGGACATGGTCTGCAACAATACTCAGGTGGGCTGTGGTGTTGACACGATGCTCAATTGGTACTAATGGGCCCAAAGTGTGCCAAGAAAATATCCCCCACACCATAACATCACCGCCACCAGCCTGAAACGTTCATACAAAACAGGATGGATCTATGCTTACATGTTGTTGGCGCCAAATTCTGACCCTACCATCCAAATGTTGCAGCAGAAATCGAGATTCATCAGACCAGGCAACATTTTTCCAATCTTCTATTGTCCAATTTTGTTGAGCCTGTGCAAATTGTAGCCTCAGTTTCCCGTTCTTAGCTGGCAGGAGTGCCACCCGGTGTGGTCTTCTACTGCTGTAGCCCATTCGCCACAAGGTTGGACGTGTTATGCATTAAGAGATGCTCTTCTGCAGACCTCGGTTGTGACGAGTGGCAATTTGAGTTACTGTTGCCTTTCTATTAGCTGGAACCAGTCTGGCCATTCACCTCTGGCATCAACAAGGTATTTGTGCCCAAAGAACTGCCACTCACTGGATATTTTCTCTTTTTCAGACCATTTTTCTCAAACCCTAGAGATGGTTGTACATGAAAATCCCAGTAGATCAGCAGTTTCTGAAATACTCAGACCAGCCCATCTGGCACCAACAACCATGACATGTCCAAAATCACTTAAATCATCTTTCTTCCCCATTATGATGCTCGGTTTGAACTGCAGCAGATCGTCTTAAACCATGTCTAGGTGCCTAAATGCATTGAGTTGCTGCCATGTGATTGGCTGATTAGAAGTTTGCATTAACAAGCAGTTGGACAGGTGTACATAATAAAGTGGCCGATGAGTGTATAATTGTCATCTTGGACAAAATTTGACTCTTGATAATTTTTAAATCACAGCCAACACTGGATGGGAATACTGAACATTGTAAGGACTTACCTACAGTGTGTCAGTGTTAAAATGATTTGGCCTGCATTATTTGCATTAATAATTATTAATAATTATTTATTTTTTTGCTTCAGTAATAAGACTATAATGGAACCTTTGATGTAAATATTTATATTTATCCATGGCACTCAAAAAGTACAATATAATAGCATAGGATGTCAAATGATGGTCTGACTCAACATTCTGTTTACCAGTACCTCTTAAATCTTTCTGTCATTCAGTCACAAAGCATAAGCTAGCAAACATGAAGTTTGTCAGAGCATATCATCTGAACATTTCAAACAAGAGAAACAAGTTATGCATGTAATTAAATCCTCTTTCCAAATTTCTTCCAATTAACCCAGAAGTGCTGATTGTGTTGTCTTGAAGACATGGCATGGGGATGCTACTTGAGTGTTTTTTTTCTTTCATTCTTTTGGTAAAACTGGGATTGTTCAAATAAATATAATTCACAGCTTGGATGGAAACAGCTTTTGTTAAAGTCTAAATTAATGTTACTTGCAGAGCTAACTGTTTGAAGTCAAGTATTTATTATTTTTTTCTTTTAAAAAGCCATCCAGTTTTGTACTTGTGCTGACAGTTATTGGTTCAAAATAAGAATGAAAGCAGAGCCCAATGATCAGTGATGTATTTAAAACACAAACCTGCATCCCATATGTGACAAGTCAAGAATCTGTTTACTCTGTATGTTCTGGTTTAGCCCACTGGTTATATTTCAAGCTATTGCATTAGCGCTCTCTTTTCCAGTAGCCTTCATATTCAGCTGGCAGTGGTATGATGTAACATCTGAAACTTAAAAGCTCGAAAAGACTTCCTTCGGATTCAGGAAGACTGAGATGTAAAGATATTTACAGTAATTAGAACACTATTTTAAGGAGTTCGAACCCTTTTCAGAGTTGAAGGTTTGCAGAGCATAGATCAAACTCTTGACTGAAGCAATATCGTAGGATTAACTGGCAAAGACTATGAGGCGTAGTCAGAAACCCGACCACAAGGGGCCTAAAAACATGTGATCAGCTAGTAAGTTAAAGATGCTGTCTGCACAAATAGCAAACAGAATCACAAAAGTAATGTCCACAACAGTGTTATCATGCTTAGAGAATCTAGCCTTTATTTTCTTTTTTAGAGTTTTTGCTTTCAGAATCAGCAGCAAGAGGATTTTGGGAAACAGTTTAGATTGAGGATGCCCAAACTCAGTCCTGGGGGGGGCGGTGTCCTGCATATTTTAATTCCAACCCCAATCAAACACACCTGAACCAGCGAATCAAGCTCTTTCTAGGTATACTACAAACTTCCAGGCAGGTGTGTTGAAGGAAGTTGGAGCTAAACTATGCCGGACACTAGCCTAGGACACTAGAAAACTATGCAGGAAACTAGAAAATATCACGTATTGTCTGCTAAAACATTATTTTGATGCTAAAGAGACAATTAAGCTATTTTGCAAGTGCATATCAACAATTTGTACTATTCCCAACTCACTCTACTCTGATTCTCTTAATGCACCAAGGACAGTCAGTTTTCATGTGGTTGCGAAGTTATTTATGGCCAACATAACGTCTAAAGGGAACTATCAAAATAACTGGGCAGTTAGATAGTAGAGAGTGACATTTAATTCACTGTAAATCAGCAGTTATACAGTAGCGATGGAATTGGTGCAGGCTATTTTTGTGTTTCCTTATTCTGTTGTAGCAAATATGACAAGCTTTCTGTTTATCTCACATTTGTACTGTCTATTCGAGATCAAGAGCTCATGAATTTACAAGCTCTGGCATGTTTTTATTCACAAGTCTGTGGAAATATTGTTGGTACATATGCATAAAATGTTGGAAAAAATATGGGTTTAGAGCACTGGGAGCCAATTTAAAGGGGATTAGCTGTTATATATTAAGTACTATTGTTTCTTGATAAAATACTTGGTCATGTGATCTAATCAATATTAATGAGTCACAGTGGGAGGGATGTTTTAGTCCAAGACCTCAGGGCAGCGCTAACAGAACTTATTCATTTAATTCTGAACAAGACAGTTTTTTGTGGCCTATAGAAATGGCTGCATCATGCAGAGCAGCTTAAATACTGCCAAGAGCGGTAATAATATGTATGAAAGTACAAAAATAATGTAAAATAGTGAAGAAATGTGAAGAAGAATGAATAATAATACATGGCAATCCAGAATCCATGGATGAAGCATTGTTTTGTTTAGGTTGTTCTCTAGTTTAAAATTCAATCTCCATCTCTCATTTATAACTAGCTGAAAGTAAGTTAAAATGACTAAAGTTCCTAATACTCTCTCACCGGCCACTTAATTAGGTACACCTTACTAGTACCTGGTTGGATCCCCTTTTGCATCCAGAACTGCCTTAATCCTTTGTGGAATAGATTCAACAAGGTACCGGAAATATTCCTCAGAGATTTTGGTCCATATTGTCAGAATAGCCTCATGCAGTTGCTGCAAATTTGTAGGCTGCACATCCATGATGTAAATCTCCCATTCCAACACATACCAAAGGTACTCTATTGGATTGAGTTCTGGTGATTGTGGAGGCCATTTGAGTCCAGTGAACTCATTTTCATGGTGAAGAAACCAGTTTGAGATGATTCACGCTTTAAGACATGGCACATTATCCTGCTGAAAGTGGCCATCAGAAGATGGGTACACTGTGGTCATAAAGGGATGGACATGGTTAGCAACAATACTCAGGTATGCTGTGGCGTTGATATGATGCTCAATTGGTACTAATGGGCCCAAAGTGTGCCATATCCCCCACACCATCACCACCAGCCTGAACCTTTGACACAAGGCAGGATGGATCCATGCTTTCATGTTATTTACACCAAATTCTGACCCTACCATCCGAATGTCGCAGCAGAAATAAAGACCAGCCAACATTTTTCCAATCTTCTATTGTCCAATTCTGCAGACATCGGTTGTAACGAGTGGTTATTTGAGTTAATGTTGCCTTTCTATCAGCTGGAACCAGTCTGGCCATTCTCCTCTGACCTCTGGTATCACAAGGCATTTGCGCCCACAGAACTGCCGCTCACTGGATATTTTGTCTTTTTCAGACCATTTTCTGTGAACCCTAGAGATGGTTGTGCTTGAAAATCACAGTAGATAAGCAGTTTCTGAAATACTCAGACCAGCCCGTCTGGCACGAAGAACCATGCCACAAGTCAATGCACACAATTCTGATGCTTGGTGCTGTCAACTGCAGCAGATCGTCTTGACCATGTCTATATGCCTAAATGCATTGAAGTGCTGTTACTGTATGTTATTGGCTGATTAGAAAATTGCGTCAATGAGCAGTTGGACAGGTGTTCCTAATAAATTGGCCGGTTAGTGTATATTTTTCTATGTTCACTTTAGTTTCTTAGTTCTTTAGTTGTTCTTGTTTTTAGACATACCAGTATTATACAATGTGATGAGGCATAAAAATAAATAGTGTAATGTTGGGAACAGCACAGCTCTCTGAGACGAGATGTGGGTGCATCTGCTCTCTCAGTTCTGGTCATTAATAGAGATGTTTGAGATGATGATAAGACTAGGGGTTTCTATAGAGACCCTTGTACCAAGAGACCATGCCGTGATGAAGAGCATGAGGCTCAGCATTGCGAGTAGCCGTTAGGGTGGGCAGCAGAACTGATCAATCGGCGTATCTCTGAGTTTCTGTCTGTTATTTTGATGTTATAGTCTATCAGCACCGCTTAACATTTTCTACTTTGCTATGAAAACTTAAACCTAAAGTGAAGGAAAAATACACATAGGCACACACACTCCAGCTATCTCATGAAGTTGCATCAGTGGTGAGGCCACAAACACTGGAGTGGCCCTGGTGAGATTGATTTAATGATGTGTGAACTTATATTTTCTTATTATATAGCAAATACACCTTTGACTTTTTATTTATTTATTTATTAATTCATTAATTTTCTTTTCGGCTTAGTCCCATTATTAATCAGGGGTCGCCACAGCGGAATGAACCACCAACTTATCCAGGATATATTTTAAACAGCGGATGCCCTTCGAGCCACAATTCATTATTGGGGAAACACCAATACGCACTTGCATTCACACACATACACTATGGCCAATTTAGTTTTTTCAAGTGACCTATAGCGCATGTCTTTGGACTGTGGGAGAAATCGGAGCACCCGGATGAAACCCATGCCAAAACGAGGAGAACATGCAAACTCCACACAGAAATGCCAACTGACCCAGCCAGGGCTTAAACCAGTGACCCTATTTATCTATTTGTTTGTTTTCATTTTTTTTGCCCTCTAGTTATGTTACTGGAGAAATATTTTGGGAAAATAATTTCTCTGTTACATTCAAATCATTATTTGAAACCAATGCTTGATCCTGAAAGTATGAGAGACCCATTTACAGTATAAGCATAGTGAACTCTTCAACACTAGAACCGCAATGGGGTCAATTTTACCCATCACTGTTCAAATGTACACAACAGACCTTCAATAAAACATTTAAGCCTCCCAATCATTGACTTTCACTAAAAGTTCCTTATTTACAATTCCCAAGTATTACAAATTGTTTAGATAAAAATAGATTAATAAGTGGGACATTTACAGTAAACCTCTAAGCGCCAGCGTGGGTCAAAACAACCGACTATAAATAAAATGCTTGTATTCATGCACTGCTTATGTTTGAAATTACTCACCAATAACTTTTACTTTCAGTTTCACTCTGAATTAGTGCTTATAATAAATGAATAAAGTCACAATGATTAAAAGAAGACAATTTGTAGCGCTATTAAAAACATGAATTATGGAGGGTCTGGAGAAATCAGTTATGCATTAGAGTACCTACTCCTAAATTTGTTATCCTGAAATAATAATTTCATGAGTCTAGACAGTATGTTAACAGTGAACAAAAACAGTGAAATAGAATGTTTGTTTTTTTTAGCAATTTCTAAACAAAATTTGCGCATTGGTGATTTTAAGTATACATCAACCTCTGGCGGTTCTAGTGTTAACAGTGTAACTATGTCTGAATGCATGGAATTAGACCACTTTTTAGACCAGGTAGTGTTAGAACACACTCTCCATGCCAGATAAATAAGATCTAGCCTGGATGCCAGATACAGTCAGAAAATGTTTGTTTCTTTGGGTATCCAGACAATAAGCCAGTGGAGCCGCCCAATACCCAAACGTGTTAACCAGTTTTCAACTGAAATAACAATCTCCTATTAGGGTTATGCGATTTGGGGAAAATATTTAATTGCGATTTATAATTTTTTTTTTTGACAGATATTACAATTCCAATTTGATTTACGATTTAATTTTGTAGTCAAGCTTCAGCTCAATAATCTGTATTGTAGCTTCTTGGAACTGAAAATATGGAACTGAAAATATATCAACTTATATTAGCAAACAACTCTGAAATTGTACTTTGCTAGCTACTAGACTGAGTGTCATTGGCAATACTTTTGTTTGTTTTAGCAATACTTTTGTTTGTTTTAGCAGGACGCTCCTCATACAGCCACCTGTGGTGCTTTTTTAGGTGCTGGTTGTTGTGTCTGTGACTTTGAAACCAAGATATTCCCATATTACCAACATGCTGTTTTTCTTTGATATTAATTCATCTACTAATGCTTCTGAAGCGGCAGACGCCATCATCCCTCTCGTTCACGCTTTCAGGTTTGTTCGTTTTTTTATTGTGGCCATTCCGCATAGTTTTGTTGCAATTTTGATTGGGCAGAAGGAAAGTGTGCTCACTCAATTGGCTAGTAAAACTGTCACACACAGACTGCAGTCACGTATTGGCTGGGGGAAGTTAAATAATACATATTTCATTTCGCAGCCTCTTGCGATTTGCTAATCGAAATTTTTCAAATCACGATTGCGAGTCGATTCCGATTAATCGCACAGCCCTATCTCCTATCAATATAGGAGTTGACTGAGAAACCAGAGAGGAGCTGAAACAGGAGACAAAGTCATGATGATGCAGAAAGTGCAGAGTATCTTAGTTGTTAGTTAATTAGTTCTTAGTTAATAATCTTAGTTGTGTATGATTCAATGCTCAGACTTTGACTGAAAAGAATAAATCCATCAGGTATTATACCATAGGCAACAGCAACGGGAAATTACTGCTTCACAACATTGTCAAGAGACAATACAGACCTTGAAATGGAGACATTCTCGTATCTCTTACTCATAAAGCAAAAATTATTGAAAAATAGTAATAATATAATTTAAAAACATAATAAAATGACAAATTATAATCAATAATAATAATAAATCATTAACTAATAATCAATAAAATGATATAATGATAATTACATAAATGCATAATGATAATATGATTAAATAAAATAATTAAAAGTAGAATAAGTAATAAAAACAAATAAAAATAAAACAGGCGACGCGGTGGCGCAGGGGGTAGAAAGATCGCCTCACAGCAAGAAGGCCACTGGTTCGAGCCTTGGCTGGGTCAGTTGGCATTTCTGTGAGGAGTTTGCATGCTCTGGTTTCCCCCACAAGTCCAAAGAAATGTGGTACAGGTGAATTGGGTATGCTAAAATTAACCGTAGTGTATGAGTGTGTATGAATGTTTCCCAGTGATGGGTTGCAGCTGGAAGGGCATCCGCTGCGTAAAATATATGCTGGATAAGTTGGCGATTCATTCCGCTGTGGCGACCCCAGGTTAATAAAGTGACTAAGCCGAAAAGATAGTGAATGAATGAAAATAAAACACAGCACAAATGAATAGTTGTTTTCTAGAAACAACACACACACATACGTTTGCTACAAGGATTCTTAGATAATTAGTTATGTTGTTCAGTAGAAATACATGTTGTCTTTAACCCCTCATTTATCTTCCTTTCCAATTAATCTCTGTCATACTTACCTAAAACAGTTTCTCGGGTCCTTTATTTTCTGATGATCATCTTCCATAAATAGACACATCTTTATTAACTTTATCCTGCTTGTGTTCATGCTGTGTTATGATTACAGCTTAATCCTGAGGAGGAAACAGCCCTGTGCTCGGATTGATTAGTAGGCCTGGCTGCAGTCTGGTAATCATTGCTAGCTGCAGTTTCAGCACTCTGCTAAGTCTCCTGGGGTTTGGCTGCTAACGGACAGTCGTGTGCCTTAGTGGAGGTAAAGGATGAGGTCAACACATGAACAGATGCACACACCCACACAATATCTAAAGTACACACATTTAGTATTACTTACTTTTACAGTTATTTTCAGTGAATACATCTATTTATTTTCTATGACAGATTTACTTACTGACATCTATTCATTTTGAAACATCAAGTGTTTTATTTGATTTAGTTTTGTTTAATTATTTGTGGAACACGCAGTATGCCAATGTGTTTTTTAGATGTTTAGATATGCAAAGAAGCTTGTGTCATAAAGTGAAAGCAAAAGTTTGTCTTGTTTGTTTGCCTGCTTGTTAGTTAGTTACAGTCAGAATTCAATCCAAACTGACTCTTCTCATTTTATATAGTACTGTTTGTTATACATTATTTATCTGTGCTCTTTATTATTTTGCAAAAATAAAGTTTTCCCTCTGAATATTTAATTAAAAATAATAAATTCTGATCACATAGAATGCATTTCCTATCAAGACGTGTCATATTGTTAGCCACGCACATCTCCCAAAACCATGCACTGTCCTATATTTATATATATATATATATATATATATATATATATATATATATATATATATATATATATATATATATATATATATATATATATATAATTTTGTTTTTCTTATTTTAACCTCTTAATGCCCAAGGTGTTTTTTTACATGCATTGTTTATTTCTCTTTGCTATTTTGGCTTATTGGAAGCTAATTAGAATAAAAATCTAAGTATCATCTTTTGATATGATGTACTTTTAGAGAAAAATTATGTCTATATATGTGGACTCGTCCGAATTTACATAAAACACTTTTTCTTGAATTGTTTTTAATCCATATCTAACATTTTTTTTTTTAACTTGCTTTGACTATTAGAGAGTAAAAAAAAAAAAAAAATCCCATTTTGGACAGTTAAAAATAGGGTTTGGGAAATTTCATATGCTGCAAAACAGTTGTAGGATGACACTGTATGTCTGTAACAGAATATAAAACATTCTAAGTATTTTAGAAGGTTAAGTGGATGTATGTCATGATGAAGGAAAAAAAGACTATCTTAACTTCCATTTCATGGCAATTTGACATTGACATTTTTATATAAGAAAGATGCAGTAAAGTGCATTGAAAGTGACAGTAAAGGCAATTATAATGTAACTGTGACACTCAGAAATACACATTTCCCTTGTGATCTTATTTGTTTTTGTTTCATTATGTTGAGTGTGATATTGAAGTGGTGTGGAGCTTAAAAAAAAACTTTCAAGGGAATTGAAAAGACTCGTATTTAATATAATCTGCTATTGAGTGACATCAGGAGTCTTTTAAAACAGACGGAGGACTTGAAGGCAGGATTGGTAGTGCAGTGTGCAGGTGCCTTACAGTTAGTGTTGCACAGTTTGTTCCTCACTCTTCATTTGTTCCTTTTTAATTTAATTATTTATTTTATTTTTTATTTTACAGGCATATTCAAATTTGTTTTTTGTTTGTTAGACTTTGTTAATCCCAAAGGGAAATTCACGTCACAGCAGAGCTCTCCATACTAAAGACAGATAAAATAAGTGACATATATACAGTTGAAGTCAGAATTATTAGCCATCCTTTGAATTTTTCATTTCTTTTTTAAATATTTCCCAAATTATGTTTAACAGAGCAAGGAAATGTTCTTATTTTTCCATTTTTCCAAATTTTTTTCTGTGTCTTGAAAAATATCTAGTAAAATATTATTTACTGTCATCATGGCAAAGATAAAATAAATCAGTTATTAGAAATGAGTTATTAAAACTATTATGATTAGAAATAGGTTGAAAAAATCTTCTCTCCATTAAACAGAAATTGGGGAAAAAATAATTCAGGTAATAATTCAGGGGGCTTATAATTCTGACTTCAACTGTGTATAAACAATAATAAAATTACATTTATACTGCAAACCTAACTGTCTAATACCTATTACAATTGTCTAATAACTATTACAATTCATCATAATTCAACTAGTATAATTTTGGTTATACAATCTAATCACTTTTGGTAAAAATGACTTTCTGTATCTTTCTCTGTAACACTGGGGTTAAAATAATCTTGTGCTAAAAGAGCTTGCACATGCTTGGACTATATCAAAAAGGGGATGATTATCGCAGTTCATCATTCTGACAAATTTGTCCATCATTTGATCATCAGCAATCTTTTCTAAAGTAGTACACTCCCCACAACAGAACCTGCCCTTTTTATAAGCTTATTTAATTTGTTTCTTGATCTGTCACTATGCACAGGCCCTTTAACATATATTTTTTTTTTAAACTTTTTTCAGTTCATATAAATAAAATAAATAAATTAATTAATTAATTCATGTTAAGCAACAACTGTTTTCAACACAGGTAATAAGTATGTTTTGTGCTTCTCCTGACAGGCACTGGAGTAATGCATTGTGTCAAAAGTAATGGCTGCTGAAAATGTTGCTTTGACATCCTAGGCCTAAATCATGTTTAACAAAACTATGTTGATTAATACAGGGTGAGAATTTTTATAAAATCAATACATGAATCCATAATCCATACATACATACATACATACATACATACATACATACATACATACATACAGTGCATCTGGAAAGTAATCAAAGTGTTTCACTTTTTCCACAGTTTGTTTATGTTACAGCCTAATTCCAAAATTCAATTCATTTATTTCCTCAAAATTCTACACACAATACCCATAAAGACAATGTGAAAAAAAGAGTTTTTGAAATTGTTGCAAATTTCTTAAAAACAAAAAACCTGACGATGTACAGCCATTTTCAGATCTCTCCAGAGATATTCAATATGATTTAAGTCTGGGCTCTTGCTGGGCCACTCAAGGACATTCACCGAGTTGTTGTGAAGCCACTCCATTGATATTTTGGCGGTGTGCTTTGAGTCATTGTCCTGCTGGAAGATGAACCGTCGCCCCAGTCTGAGGTTAAGAGCACTCTGAAGCAGGTTTTCATTCAGGATGTCTCTGTACATTGCTGCATTCATCTTTCTCTCTATCTAGTCTTCCAGTTCCTGCTGCTGAAAAAACATCCCCACAGCATGATGTTGCCACCACAATGCTTAACTGTAGGGATGGTATTAGCCTGTTTTTCTCCAAACGTAACACCTGACATTCACTCCAAAGTGTTCAATTTTAGTCTCATCAGACTAGACAATTTTGTTTCTTATGGCGGGGAGTAGCTTCCGTCTGGCCACTTTACCATACAGGCCTGTACAGATTGTTGTCCTTCTGTAAGGTTCTCCTCTCTCCACAAAAAATCACTGGAGCTTAGACAGAGTGACCATCAGGTTATTGATCACCTCCCTGACTAAAGCTCTTCTCCCCTGATCACTCAGCTTAGATGGTCGGCCAGCTCTAGGAAGAGTCCTGGTGGTTCCAAACATCTTCCACTTACAGATGATGAAGGCCAGATGATTTTTTTTCTGTAAGCTTTCCCAGCCTTGTGCCTCGACACAATCCTGTTCCGGAGGTCTACAGACAATTCCTTTGTCTTCATGCTTGGTTTGTGCGTTGACATGGGCTGTCAACCCTGGGACCTTATATAGACAGGTGTATGCCTTTTCAAATCATGTCCAATCAACTGAATTTACCACAGGTGAACTGCAATTAAGCTGCTGAAACATCTCAAGAATGATCACAATCACAAAAGATCAGTGCGGCATGTGAAATCTGATAATGACAGATACTGTATCTCACCTTTGTCCAGACGGTCTGGGAGTTTCCTGCATATTTATAGCGGCTCTCTGAATGACATAAATTAATATCCCTGGTATCGAGTAAATAGGAGAAAATATCTGTTCTCAAGGTGTGTTGATGGTGTGGTGCACAAATGCTATTAAATGAACAAACCAAGTCACATATGGTTCTCAGAGGTGCAACCTCAAATTAGCAAGAAAGACAGTTGTGATTTTTTTTCTTCTTTTCATGTTACACTAAAAATAGCTATCTGTCATGAAACCTTTCTTTCTCTTCAATTGAGGTTGGGTATTTTAGATTGTATAATGCTAAATTGATTTAAAACCTTAAACACTGCATTCTCACCAAAAAAGGTGAGCCAGTAAGCCCACCCCCTGGTTGTAGAAGCATGTGTTGTGGTCAGAGGACTCCTTATTAGCATGGGGGAAGCCTTCACTCTTAAATAACAGCAAAATCACAGTGAGAACAACCTGCCTCCTTTCATTTGTCACAATATTCTCAGTGCACACTTTTTCTCTTTTTAATATTTCATGTTCATGTTTATTTAAAAAATACATGCCGCACTGAGGCCTGAGAACATAGCCACTACGCTCAACCTTCCTTCACTCTCTTTTACTTTAATTCAATCCTTTTTTCAGTTCTGCTTTTGGTTTCAAGTCATCAAACAGTGAACACTAATTGTCCATTTTCTCCATTTAATCACAACCCCCACTGATATTTTTCTCCCCTTTCTCTATATCTTAATTAATTTCCTTATTCTAGTTATCTGCACCAAACTTGTAGTAAGCCATGTTGACTAATGAATGATCCCATGTAGCCTCCATCCTGCCCTTTACTTCTCAACGGTCCCCAATTGAAAATTCTGATTTCTTCTAATGTGCTAATATTTGTGCTCCTACTCCTGTCTCCAATCCTGGTAATCTGTTTAGTCCTATTTTAAGGTCGGACCATAAAAAAGAAAACGTCATCTGTCAACTTCTACCAAAGGCAATGTGTATTTCACAAAGCATTTTTCATGGCAAACAAAAAGAAGTAAATGTAAGTATAAATGCTGTAATGAAAATGAATATAAATGATGAAGTCATGCAAGCAGCAGGCTGGAGCTATGCTACTATGCAAAGCACCTAAGCCATATTTGTAATGGAAAATTTGGATTAAAGCCCAGACAAGTAAAACAAATGAAAAAGGAAACTTGTCTGTAGTAAGACCAAAAAAGAAAAAAACAGGTCTACTTTATTTGATAGTTAGGTCAGACACCTCAAAATAGTGGAGAGAAATAAATTACCGCAGATGCTACAATTTCAAATGCCGGCTTATAAAATGGACAATTACAGTTACGATTACAATTACTTCTGATTCATCTGTGTTGTATTTATGCCTTATACTTCTGTGTCGAGTGATCGGTGTGTCCCTTGCGCTCAGTCGTGCATTTATACTTCTGCCTGCTGTGTGTGTTGCTCTGCAATAACACTTTTAAAATGCTAGCTGGCAAAAGGTTATATTCCTCTGTGTCGAGTTACTTTAATGATGTTTTGTTTTTTCTGAATGCTACCTTAATGTTCAAGTAACTCAAACTCACTCATTCAGAGGCGGGAACTGGCAGACGTGCAACAACTAGTCATAAGGTAAACACAAATCAACAGTTTCAATCTGGAACTCCTTCACAGGACTCAGCACTTGTAAACACTCGCTCCAATGGGTTCATGCGGCTCTCAGTCCCGCCCACACTGGTCACAGCTACCAAGCCAACCAATCACAGAGCTTTTGCTCCGTGTCTTTGTGATGTGTAGTCACATTTTCTGAGAGGTGCGCGTCAAAATCAGCATTGGTGTCAGCTACCGCAAGGGCAATGCGATCCCATTAAGGCTACGCCGGAGCATACACGTGCACTTGACACAGAACTATAAATCAGCATTAAGACTAATTTTTCTTCTGCATCAAGTTATCGGCGTGACCCACGGCACCTGCCTTGCGCGTTGCCATGCATTTATACTTCTGTGTGCTGTTTGTGTTGCTCTGCAATACCACTTCAGAAACGCTAGCTGGCAGTAGGTTATGTTATGTTCCTCTGTGTTGAGTAGGGTGTTTTGTTTATTCTGAATGCTACAAGTAGCTAAAACTCACTCATTCAGAGGTGGGAACCGTTGGACGTGCAACAACTTTAATCATATGGTAAATACAAAACAAAAGTTTTCATCTGGAGCTCCTTCACGGGACTCTTCATGGCTCTCAACACCACCCACGATCATCACCGATACCAAGTCGACCAATCACAGAGCTTGCGCTACATGTCGTTGTGGCATACATTTTTTGAGAGGTGCACGTCATCGTTAGCCACGGCGAGGGTTATGTTACCACGCAAAGGATCATACGCCGGATCATATGCGTGCGTTGGATGCAGAAGTATAATACAGCCTTTAGTCTTGTGAAGGTTTAGTGGGGCTCTATATTTCCTTTAAACTTTATATTTAGTTAGTTTTTTTCAGTCTATTGACTTTGGTTTGTTATTGCCTTTATTTTTGTCTTGTATTGCATATTTTCTAATACGTTTTTTAGCGCATTTCATCTTTTTTCATTCCTTTTGCAATTGTGGTTTAGACTAATGTATAGGTGGTAGGATTTTTCTCAAAGTGCGTGTCCTTTACACAGTGGATAGCAGTGATTTCACATATAGGCAGGAGTGGACTTAACCAATAAGCGAGGTAAGCAGCTGCTTAGGGCCCTGGGGGATAAGGGGGCCCAGACCAATGGCAAGAAGTCTATATTAATAATAAAGCTATTTTAAAAAGTTTCTACCATATATTGTTGACTCTGTCTATAACTTTTAAGATTTTAATGTTATTACTTCTTTTTAAAACGGGGACTCCCATAAATAATGGGATAATAATAATAATAATAATAATAAATAATGGACTGTTTCTTCCGTACTGCACATGCGCGAAGTGTGAGTGCCGTGGTTCACACACACAAAACACAGAATTGTTTTGTACTGTGCCAATGTCTCTGCTTCTTTCTGGTGGATTTAACTTGTACATGCCTTTATAGGTGGTGCGTGGTTTCTAATTATTTGGGCAAAATTCCCATAGTGGCATAGTCGGGTAAACTGGTGTAATTTACAGCTTCTATTATATTATAGTTTGAGTCTCCACCTGCCCACCTTCAATCTGTCACATTAACTAAAGTGTTGTGTACATAAATATATATCCAACAAAAATATAATTGCAGCACTTATGTTTTTTATATACATTTCTGCTCACAGACCCAAATTTGTTGACTTCAAAAAGTACATTTAATTTAATGTGAAACACACTTCATAAAATTAACCAATGGTGAAGCTACAAATCAGATTAATTGTTTGTGCAATCAATCAAATACTGTAATACACACAATAGTTTATTTTTTAGGGATGGTGGGGGGGAGGGGGGGGGGGCTGTGGACAATAAAAATAAAAGCACAAATGCATGAAAATTAAAACTGTTCACATGTAAATGTAGAGAATAAGTAAAAAACAGTGAGATCCTGCAGGATGAGCGCTGATCCTCCAGAATTTATTCAATGTTAATGTAACTGCAACAGATTAAAATCACCAAATTGAATCATAGGATACTCCCTCTGTAAATCCGGGGTACCCGTGGGATCCTCTAAATAAAATTCAAGGCTTTTTAAGACATTTTTATTACCATTTCAAATTTCAAGAGTTCACACTTAGATATTGTTTGACAACTGTTAGCAGGTTTGGCATGCTGTCCCGGGAGAGAACCCTGAGCTCGGAGATAGGTGAGCCCAGGGCTCCCGCCTGGTCCATAGAGCATATGCGGGGAGTACGAGATCAGGTAGTTCTCGAGAGCTCCCCGTGGTAAGAGGTAGAAAGGAGGAGGAGATGGGGTGGATGGGGGGTTTCTTCGGAAAACGAAGATAAGAGAGTAGTTCTAGCTAGGCTACTTATAGTGAGTTGGGGTTAATCTGATTGGCTAACTAGTGAATGTAGATGAGTGGCCAGCTGCAGTCAATCATATCACGTGCTCCTCTCGAAATTAGTTTGAAAACTTCACTTCAAGAGTTCACACTTAGATATTGTTTGACAACTGTTAGCAGGTTTGGCATGCTGTCCCGGGAGAGAACCCTGAGCTCGGAGATAGGTGAGCCCAGGGCTCCCGCCTGGTCCATAGAGCATATGCGGGGAGTACGAGATCAGGTAGTTCTCAAGAGCTCCCCAAATGCAGGAGACTCGGGACAGCAGCCGTGTATTCGAAGAAACTCCCCAAAAGGCTTGGAAGGCTATATCCGGCTGCTGGATATATTGGTTTTTCAGAAGGAAAGGAAAAGGGGGCTCCTGTGGGAGCAAAGGATGATACGGACTCCTGCGGGAGCCCGAGCAGGGTTGGCATGGGCTATGAATACTCCTGCGGGAGTAGATTCGGGAAGACCCCTGCGGGGGTTAGAGCCATGGGATGGACAGGAATCCTGCTGGGGTAGTTAAAAATGGGGAAGGGGAATTGAGGACTTCAGCTGGATAAGGGGGGGGGGGGTGAAGGGGGCTGGGGTGGGGCAGGGACTCCAAAGGAGTGGATTGCTCAAGGAACACTCCTTGCGGAGATATAGCTGGGAGGGTGGCAGCGCTATATATAAATATATATGTATATATGAAAATATATAGATATATAAATATATAATGGGGTAATCTAGTGCAGTGTTTCTCAACCCTGTTCCTGGAGGCACACCAACAGTACATATTTTGGATGTCTCCCTTTTCTGACCCATAACTTCAGGTGTTGGAGTCTCTTCTGATGTTATGATAAGTTGATTCAGGTGTGTTTGATTAGGGAGAGGTTGAAAATGTGTACTGTTGGTGTGCCTTCAGGAACAGGGTTGAGAAACACTGATCTAGTGCCTTAGGGGGGGGGGGGCGATTTTTGGACTCCTGCGGGAGTCGAAGCTCCTGGGCACTCCTGCGGGAGATAGAGCTGTATGTGCCATCTCCAGCTGGAGTCGGGAAGAGGAAGGGCAGGTGAAGGCCCCAGCTGAAGGGTGAATGGCAGTTGGGCGATGAACCCTGCGGGGGTCAATGCTCGGGACCACTCCTGCGGGAGTTAGAGCTTGAGGGTGACGGCACTATATATAAATGTATATTTATATGCGTGGGTGCATATATATATATACATATATATAAATGAAATAAAATAAATGAAAGGTAAATGTGTAAAATAAATGTATAAAAAAATAAAATAAGCTAGGGCCGGGAAGGGTCGGTGACGTGACTCGTGCTCGTGTCACAGCTCGGGGTTGGTTGAGCTATTTTGGCCAGCTCCAGTAGGAGTCGGGAGAGATGAGGGGGAGGTGAAGACTCCTGCTGGAGGGTGATGGGCAGAATTGGTGCTCTGGGGGTGTTCCTGCAGGAACAGAGCGTGATGGTGGCAGCGCTATATATAAATTAATATTTATATGCGTGGGTGCATATAGATATGAATTTATATAAATAAAATCAAACAGAGAGAAAAATAAAGGCAATATTATATGTCATTGTTAAAATGACTTATAATATGTAAAAGCTAGGGCTTGGGGAGGGGCTGTGAGATGATTCCTGCGGGAACCGAAGCTCGGGGTAACACTCCTGCGGGAGTCAGAGCGATGGGGGGGGGGCAGGGTCCTACAGAACTCAGGGAAAGGTGGAGGGGTGGTGAAGACTTCTGTGGCTGCGGCCAGGGGGGGGCGGAGGTGACGGGGGGCCTGGGCGGGAAAAACTCCTGCTGGAGTTAGGTGAGTGAATAGGGAGAGAAAGCTGAGTGCGACTCAGAGCCAGAAGGAAGAAAGCAGGGTTAGGTGGCTGGGTCGTGCCCGCGCCCTTGGGTGGCTGAGTAGCTCCTCCGCCCTCTGGGAGCCGGGATGGCTGTGTCTTGTCTTATCCCTGGATTAGGCTCGTGCCTTTGGCCGCTAGGTTTAAGGTGTCTGCTGGTGAGGGTCCTTTGGGCTTCCTTTAGATGGCTGTGGCTGAGTCGAATGTAAGATTTGAAGGTATCGGAAGACCACCTTCCTATTGTTTGTATGTGTTGTTGAGATAGCCCTTTATGTGCAACTGTGGTGGCGGCTCCAAATCTGACTGGAGTATGAATCTGGTGGGAAGCCTGAATGGTGGAGGACTGCTTTAATGTGTTTTGAAACCAAGGCGTGTCACTGGATGGTGTGTGAAAAAGGGGGGCTGGGGAACTTAAGCTTAGCATTTCCTATAGTGCATGTATGCTAGGAGTGTTTGCAATGGCTTGTGGGGGAGGGAATATTGAATATGTAGATGCATTGTCCTTTTCTGGATTGATCTGTTTATCATGATTGATAGTTTCCTCGTCAATCAAAGTTAGATCTGTGATGGTGGGGTGGATGTTGGGATCAAATTAGATGTTACTGTAATTTCACAACATCTGAGAAACTCGAAAAAAAAACAAAAAAAAGAAGAATAAACATTGCATCTAGAGTGTGGTCTGTATGCAAGGATAGGTATCCTTCTGAGTGTGGAAATGCGTTGGAGCGTATGTAGGGCGAGATGGGCAGTCTGATGTCTGGGAGGGTGGGATGCCTTTAATAAGAAGGCCGGTTTGTGAATTAGCAATAGAATCATAGTTTGTGTGAATGCAAGTATGTGATGAATAGACTGATTGTTTGCGGGGGCGAACGGGAATGAAGTGTTATGTGGGGAATAAAATGTTTGGATGTGTTCTGTAGTGAGGAACTATTGAGATATTCTGGGGTTATAGACTGGACGGAAGCTTCGCTGCGTTTGTTTGGAGTTCGCTGCGTTTGTTTGGAGTTTAGATTCGCAATTTACATTTTTATCATAAAATACCTCCTCATTCACTAAATATTTATCTCTCCTACTTGGGGTGAACAATCCCCTAACACACTCATACAAACAAATCTACTTTTAAACGTTCTGTCTCTCGAGCATCCGCTTGGTGTTTGTAGCTTTAGCCTGCTAGCACCGCTGGTCAGCTAAAGCTACCAACCTCTTTCACTCACTTATTTTCTCACTTTCTGGCTTTGCTCTTCACCTTTTACAATGTCGCTTGCGTGTCTGTCCTTGAGTGCAGGAGAAGCATCGATGGAGGTGCTGGAGCTGGAGCTGGAAGCGGTGGAGTCCCAGATTCGCTCGCTGGAGACGAAGCGAGAGGGCATCAGGGCTCTGCTCTTAACCCGTACTCGCTCGTCTGAGGTAAGTGTTCGATACAACGACAATCTCCCAGTTTCCTCAACCCCGTGTACTTCTCTGTCCAGGCCCAGCGCACCGAGGACGCGGTGCACCCAGGCGTCGTTCACGCCGACTCCCGGCTACCACGGCCCGTGCGTGCAACCGCGTAAGGTGCTTACCAGGTCCCGGGGCAGAACGTCTCCTCCTCCGGTATTCGAGATCCCCACGGAGAACCGCTTCGCCCCTCTCCACGAGACGGGTCGCGATGTTGCCATCATTGGCGACTCAATCGTGCGCCACGTCCGCTCCACTTCCTCCAAAGGTAACAAAGTATGCACTTTCTGCTTCCCTGGTGCCCGAGTTAAGAATATTTCTGCACAGATACCTACTATCCTGAGCGCTGCCGAGAGCCTCGGTGCCGTCGTCCTCCACGTGGGGACGAACGACACCGGGCTCCGGCAGACGGAGATCCTGAAGAAGGACTTCAGGAGCCTGATCGAGACGGTTCGACGCACCTCGCCCGCCACGCAGATCATCGTTTCTGGACCGCTTCCTACCTACCGCCGAGGAAATAAAAGGTTCAGTAGACTTTTTGCTCTGAATGAATGGCTATTAACATGGTGTGAAGAACAGAAATTGCTCTTTGCCAATAACTGGAATCTTTTCTGGGAGCGTCCTAGGCTTTTCCGTGCTGATGGGCTGCACCCCAGTCGAGCTGGAGCTGAACTCCTGTCGGACAACATCACCAGAATACTTCGCTCTATCTGACTAGTAAGTAAAAATTCACAAAATTCACAATTTAGCCACACAGACTCCTATTCATCCCACAAAAATAACAGTAATGCATACCTAGCTAACCCCATAGAGACTGTGTCTGTTCCTCGTATTATTAGATCAAGAAACAAACGTACTGTATGCTCCAGAAATAATCTATTAAGAATTAAACCAGAAAAAACACTAAAAAGTGAAAATACAAATTTCATGAAGCTTGGTCTCCTAAACATCAGGTCACTAGCACCTAAAGCACTTATCATAAATGAAATAATAACAGATAACAATCTTAATGCACTCTGTCTCACTGAAACCTGGCTGAAACAAAATGACTATATTAGTTTAAATGAGGCAACTCCTCCAGGATTCTTATATAAGCATGAGGCTCGTCAAACTGGTCATGGTGGTGGAGTCGCGTCAATCTTTAGTGATATTCTTAATGTTAATCAGAGAAACGGACTTATGTTTAGCTCCTTTGAAGTACTAGCGCTTAATTTTGTCCTTCCAAACACTATGCAAAAACCTATGTTATCTCTCGCTCTAATCACCATATATAGACCTCCAGGACCCTATGTCAATTTTCTAAAAGAGTTTTCTGATTTTATCTCTGACTTACTAGTTAAAACTGATAAAATACTAATTGTAGGAGACTTTAACATCCACATAGATGACGCTAACGACACATTAGGGCTCGCGTTTACGGACTTGCTGGTCTCACTAGGAATAAAGCAAAATGTTATTGGTCCAACTCATCGCCTAAAGCATACACTAGATCTAATTCTGTCTTATGGAATTGAGGTCATTGATGTAGACATTATACCACAAAGTGATGATATTACAGACCACTACCTCTTACTATATAAGCTGTGTTTACCTGAAATTAACAGATCCGCTCCGATATATCGCCCTAGTAGAACTATTGTTCCATCCACTAAAAATGAATTTATAAATAACTTACCTGATCTTTCTCTACTTCGAAATGCACCCGCAAACGCAAATGACCTTGATGTAGTAACCAGCAGTATGGATGCCATCTTTACTAGCACTTTAAATACTGTGGCACTCATCAAACTAAAAAAGGCTAGAGAGAATAAAACTACACCGTGGTATAATAGTCATACCCGCGCTCTCAAAACAGCAACCCGTGCCCTGGAACGTAAATGGAAAAAAACTAATTTAGAAGTCTTTAGAATTGCATACAAAGACAGTATGTCCAGCTATAGGAAGGCTTTAAAATCTGCCAGGGCTGAGCACCTCCGCAAACTGATAGAAAATAATCATAACAATCCTAGATTCTTATTTAACACCATCGCTAAATTAACAAATAATCGGTCATCTTTGGAACAAAACGTTCCACCGCAAATTAGTAGTGATGACTTCATGAATTTTTTCAGTGATAAAATAGAAGGCTTTAGACAGAAAATAGGAGATATTAAACTTTCTGAACCGCCTTATACTTCAGATCCAGTAAACACATCTCTGAATCTAAATAACCTACAGTGCTTTAAAATCATAGAACAGGAAGAGCTAGACAAAATTATAAATAGCTCTAAATCAGCTACGTGTATATTGGACCCAATTCCGACAAAGTTACTGAAAGAATTGCTACCTGTTATAGGAGAACCTCTTCTTAACATTATCAACTCTTCTTTATCTTTAGGCCATGTTCCAAATCCTTACAAGTTAGCTGTTATTAAACCTATTATTAAGAAACCACAACTGGAACCCAGCAACTTAGCTAATTATAGGCCTATTTCAAACCTTCCATTTATATCTAAAATACTAGAAAAAGTTGTTTCTGCTCAATTATGCTCCTTTCTGCAGACCAACAATGTTTTCGAAGTGTTTCAGTCAGGTTTCAGAGCTCATCACAGTACAGAAACTGCATTAGTGAAAATAACCAACGATTTACTCTTAGCTGCTGACCAAGGGTGCATCTCGCTATTAGTTCTACTCGATCTTAGTGCGGCATTTGACACCATTGACCATGGTATCCTTATTAATCGCTTAAAGTCTACAGGTGTCCAGGGACATGCCCTACAATGGTTTAAATCATACTTATCTGACCGTTACCAGTTTGTAAATATAAATGGACAGCCTTCACAAATCAGCCCAGTAAAATACGGGGTGCCTCAAGGATCAGTTTTAGGCCCTTTACTGTTTACAATATACATGCTACCCCTGGGAGACATTATTAGAAGACATGGGATCAGCTTTCACTGCTATGCAGATGATACTCAATTATATATTTCAACTAAACCTGACGAGACGTCTAATCTGTCCAAGCTAACTGAGTGTATTAAAGATGTTAAAGACTGGATGACCAACAATTATCTTCTCTTAAACTCAGACAAAACAGAATTATTACTTATTGAGCCTAAATCCTGTACACAGCAGATCTCACAACTCGACCTACAATTAGAGGGATACAAAGTTAGCGTTAGCTCTACTATAAAAGATCTGGGTGTCATATTAGACAGTAATTTAACTTTTAAAAATCATATATCCCATGTCACAAAAACTGCTTTCTTTCATCTGAGAAATATCGCTAAGTTACGAAGTATGCTATCCATCTCAGATGCAGAAAAGCTAGTCCATGCTTTTATGACTTCTAGGCTGGACTACTGTAATGCACTGTTTGCTGGCTGCCCAGCATCCTCTATTAACAAACTTCAATTAGTACAAAATGCAGCTGCCAGAGTTCTAACCAGGTTTAGAAAATTTGATCACATCACCCCAATTTTATCCTCCTTACACTGGCTGCCTGTTAAGTTTCGTATTGATTTTAAAATATTGCTTCTTACCTATAAAGCTTTAAATAATCTAGCTCCTGTTTATCTAACCAATCTTCTGTCTCGCTACAATCCAACTCGCTCTTTAAGGTCTCAAAACTCAGGGCTTCTGGTAGTACCTAGAATAGCAAAGTCGAGTAAAGGAGGTCGAGCCTTCTCATTTATAGCTCCTAAACTCTGGAATAGCCTTCCTGATAACGTCCGAGGCTCAGACACACTCTCCCAATTCAAAACTAGATTAAAGACCTATCTGTTCAGTAAAGCATACACTTAGTGCACCACTTGGGGGCTTCCACACAGGTTATGCATCTTGCTGATATACACTGTGAACATCAGCTACGCTAATTATTTTCTTTATTCTCCATTTCCACCTCGGGATACTCTTCCCGAGGCCCTCAGACTATGCAGAGTCACTGATTCGATCCAAGACCAACGACGAGATGATCCCAAGGTTTCCATATCCTGGACCTGGCCGAATCCTGAGCAACTACTGCGATGGTCATGGAAGAGTGGAGAACATGAGACTGTTTCCTGTGACGCTCCAGAGACAGACGAGTCTTCGCTGAGGCCAGCTTCCAGCCTCCGCCACTGAGACTGCAGCTCTGCACAAGACGTTTGGCCAGCGGAGAAATTAAAATGGTCATGCCCAACTGAGCCTGGTTTCTCTCAAGGTTTTTTTCCTTCACTTCCGCCTTTAGTGAAGTTTTTTTTCCCTCTCCGCTGTCGCCACTGGCTTGCATGGTTCAGGATCTGTAGAGCTGCGCATCGTTGGATTTTCTCTTCAGTATTTGGACTCTCAGTAGTGATTATTAAACCACACTGAACTGAGCTAAACTGAACTGAACTTAAACACTACAAACTGAACTACACTGTTCCTATTTACTGTGACCTTTTATGTGAAGCTGCTTTGACACAATCTACATTGTATAAGCGCTATACAAATAAAGGTGAATTGAATTGAATTGAATTACTTCCTAAAATATATTTATAGGTGTTGATGCAAATCATGTATGTGGGAATGTCATCTTCAAAGGAGGGATGAGGTCAGGTGCGGCTCTGCTTCTGGTACCAGTTTCTAGAAACAAAAGCAAGAAAGGGAATCAGCAATTTCCTTATATAATTAGGAACATGTACAACAGTTATAAATTAAATTTTTTTTTTTTTTTGAAGTCCAAATGAAGAGATGGAGAAGCAGCCTTTAAGCATGATAATGATAACGCCTTTTGTTAGTGCAGTGGACAGCGGCTTCATTGTAACGGTAAATGAGAATTTTGGAGGTGGACTATTAATTTCTCCGCGATATGGTCCGTTGGTAGCGCGTCGGTAGTCCTGATAACATCCCTCTAAGCCTACGCCGGGGGCGGCGTCTGTGTATTAAAGATATGTACTGAGGATGAAATTGGATCGTTTATAAATGAGTGGGCAGCAATTCCAGCGCTTAGGAAGGAAAGCATAAGCTGGTCGCACGCCTTAAGCGCTGTTCGGTGACGTGCTGCGTTGCGCCATGCATTTAGAATTCAAAACATATGTGCTATCAGGGTGCGCGTCGGGGGCTGTCCGCAGTGCTTAGTCACAATTCAGGATTCTTTGTATTCTGCCGCGCCACGGAGCGCTATGTAAATAGTTTAGTTTAAATGACATATGAATTTGCGTGTCTGGTGTGCATTAGCCTTCCCCCTGTCATGTGCGCACCCCGTCGCCGCGTTGAGTGGTGCCTCCGGTGCGCGACGCCCTTCAGACCGAGTTGATATGGCCGAGATCGGATATATTCTCATCTAATCCGGGGACTGATGCTACGAGTTGGAGGTGCGTGACGAAAAGGTGTCCCTGCAGGATAATGCGCGTGTGAGTTTTGATGTCCTAAGATAGACAGTTTGTGCTTAGCGCAATCTTTTCTCTTCAAGAATATATAAGGGAACTAAATTTCAGTCGATTTATTTAGGTATGCATGCATGCAATTCTGCGAATCCAAATTGATGCTTAGGAATTTTATAGCAGTGCTTGAGCCGGAGGTTCTTCCACGATGGAAATGCCAATATTAGAAAGACTTGTCACTTTCTTATATCTTCAGATATATTATATCTTCAGAACTTATATCTCTGTCACTAAGAGATACGTGTAAACGTCTAGTAGATGAACTACGTGCGAACGCCGTAGTTATTGGCGAGAATCCTGCGAATAGTTCTGAAGTATAAATGTGGTTACTTCTGCGTCCGAATGTGAGACAGACTGCGAAGTAGAGTTGTGATGCCTTATTAATGCCAGAAATCGGAGATACCAGAGATCAGGATTAACTTAAAAGGCGGGGGTGATGTCGACTGCGAAGCTTTGCAGCAGACTAGATTAATTAAATACCACGCCACAAACCAAGAAATCTCTTTAGGGCATCTTCGTTCGGCGTGATGAATAATGCTGAAAAAGGCGGAATTATGAGAAGATGAAAGATCCGTTATTAGACGTTTTTAGAAACGTTCTAATGCCCATTTCAGTAGGCTAATGTGAATGTGCTTGACGAAGCAGCAAGAATGAGGGGATCGAACATGAATTTATTGTCGATCTCTTTTTCTATAATAGCTCTGTGATTTCTGGTTCAGCGTTGGTGGAGGGCTGGGAAGGGAGCGCCAAGATACCGGGCTTGGATCCGTTATACAGACCTGGAATGAGAAATTCAGAAAAATTAGGTCAGGGTGCAAACGTAAATCAGTATAAAGATTAAAAATGTTGACAAGTAATTTGTTTTCTTTAGACTTGGCTGACGGCGTGCCTGTCGACGCAGTAGTAGCAAGTGTGAGAGGAGGGAGAGCTGGGTTTAGAGAGGTAAGGATTGCTGGAAGAGGAGGGCTGGAGTTTGCACTGGATTGGGGAGCTGCAGACTAGAAGAGTTGCGTTATTGTCCGGGAGATTCCGAGATTGCTTTAGGGCTTTCTCTGGTGGCCCGGGGTGGCGCAGTGTTTGTAGGCTGTAGTACGTAGTGTTTAGGGGGCGTAGCAGGAGCGTGTGGTTGTAGTGTCCTAGGGGGGCGGAGTCAGCGAAGACGTGGATTCGTAAGGTCTTTTTGGGTATATTGCAGCAGTATGGAATTTGTGGTTCCGGCGTCTAGGAGTTTGGAGGAGTTCTGTGACTGTCGTTTGTTGGATACGAGAGACGTATGATGACGCTGGAGAAGGTACGTGGCGGTTTGAAGTAGCGGGAGATGAGGATTGTATAAAACATTGTGCTCTGGCTGGAGTAGCTAGGCCTTTGGCCTCTTACTGGAGCCTCAGTCTCGGGCAGACTTCCAGGCTGAGCTGGGTGTTGTTGAGATGGGGCTGATGTTTCAGGGAGCGCGGAGCTTTCTTTCTTTCTTGCCCGTTGCTGCGCTGTTGTGATCTCCGCCGCCTCCGTTGTTGTTTTCGTTGTAGTTGACGACGATATTATGATGATGATGATGATGATTGAAAATAGTAGGAGGTTGGTTTGTCCGTGAGTAGCTTTCGGAAGAGCTGGAGCGGACTTGTCGTTAGTTTCTTCGGAAAACGAAGATAAGAGAGTAGTTCTAGCTAGGCTACTTATAGTGAGTTGGGGTTAATCTGATTGGCTAACTAGTGAATGTAGATGAGTGGCCAGCTGCAGTCAATCATATCACGTGCTCCTCTCGAAATTAGTTTGAAAACTTCACGAATTCAATGCCAACTTCGTACCCATTCCGAGAGAAGTTTTAGGGAAAAATGTAAAATCTGTATAAATTTTGAACCCTAGAAAATAATTATGTGCAAGAAACTATTTGAATTGAATAAAACATTTTATTAAAATTGTCAGTTATATTTAATACATACGCAACAGCGTAACACACATTTGATTTTTAATAAACAAATTAATTTGAACTTGGTGTTGAACACTATTGCCTTCGCAGCTCTGCAGCCTTGGCTGCAATTTTTTCGCTCAGATTCTCAAGTCCTGTCAACTTCTGCTTGTGGCTTTTTCTCAGCGTGTTTGCCGTAGAGTTGGTGTTGACCCAAAGTAAGATAGGATGTTCCTTGGCTGTGGTGGCAATGCTTCTAATGTTGAGGTGTGAACCTACATTTGTCTCATGGTTGGGTTCGGTTACGATTATCATGCCATCGATTCGGTTCAATTTAATATCTCGGTGCATCACAGTGCATCCACAGTTTTATATTGGGGGGGGGGGTCTGTATAAACACACATCTGTAACAAGCTGTCTGTATAAACACACACACACATAGACACAAAGCACCAAGCAATCGACACACAGCATTATGCTCTCTCTCGTTCACACACACAGACACACACACACACACACATGCACATGCGATTTACCGACCGCTCCTGCGCTTTATTTGGAAATGTATTTCCACGTCGTAAGAAATCTGGTCAGGACCTCTATTCAGACCTCTATGCAGACCTTTATCCAGAGATATTGATGTAACAGCCTAGAGCAGATGAAAAGTCATGCCAGCAGGTCAAATGGGCCACAGTGAGAGAGAGAGAGAGTTTACTTTCATTCTCTCAATCGCAGTGAAATAGGAGCTTCTGCTGTAAGTGTCAGTGAAGGACTGTCCAGAAAACACATGCAGTGAAATTGGGTATAGTTTCTGCATTTTTAAGTAGTTGGAGCGTTGTAAATACTCGTGCTTGCCTCCCTCGCCATAGTAAGCTATGACGAAGCACTTTCTGCTATGATGTGGAGAGCGAGATGCACTCAAGGTTACGCTGCATGATTTTTTAAATTAGCCTACATTAGTAACAGTTAATTTTGTAATGGTATGAACTTTAATCTTAGGAAAGGCAAAAATAAATAAATAAAATAAAACCATTTTAACGAAATCCAAGACATTGTATACCAAATTCAAGGCTATCAAGGCCTTAATTTGAGATTATCAAATTTAAGACTTTTTCAATGCTTTTAAGACCCCGCAGGTACTCTGAAATCAGTCCCTGATTGATCTTTATTCATTATCTAAGATCTAGTTTCTACTGGTTAAATTCCTTTTCAAATTATCCAAAAATAATGCTTCAACACCATTTAAGTGATACTTTAAATATATGTGATCTACTGTACAAGGTTTACTATTGTTTGCTGAAGCTACAAAGCAAAATTTGCCAGGAAGCTGCATGTGTATTTACTGTATATATATAAATATGATGTTCTGTCCCCACAAAAGCTACTGATAATCCGTACATGCATCATAAAGCATGCATTTTCATCAGCATAGCTAAAGTGGTTAGCTTCTTTACATTCTTAACATCACTTTAGCACTTGACAACACTTTAGCCACGATTACTGTAATCACAATATAGCCTAGCCTCTTATACTAAAATATAACCTTTGTTGTGATTGTAGCAAAATTAGACACTTCCGTTTTCATTCTTTGCTGCTTTTGTACATTCTAATGTCTCTCTTTCCTTTTAGAGCACATGCAATCAAAGAAATTTGCTTCAACACCATTTAAGTGATACTTTAAATATATGTGATCTACTGTACAAGGTTTACTATTGTTTGCTGAAGCTACAAAGCAAAATTTGCCAGGAAGCTGCATGTGTATTTACTGTATATATATAAATATGATGTTCTGTCCCCACAAAAGCTACTGATAATCCGTACATGCATCATAAAGCATGCATTTTCATCAGCATAGCTAAAGTGGTTAGCTTCTTTACATTCTTAACATCACTTTAGCACTTGACAACACTTTAGCCACGATTACTGTAATCACAATATAGCCTAGCCTCTTATACTAAAATATAACCTTTGTTGTGATTGTAGCAAAATTAGACACTTCCGTTTTCATTCTTTGCTGCTTTTGTACATTCTAATGTCTCTCTTTCCTTTTAGAGCACATGCAATCAAAGAAATTTGACCCAAAACATCAGTGGTTAAGGTACATAGCGCACATCTAGTGTCAGAATAAAAAATAAAAATGTAACTGTTGTGTAACTTTCACTTTAGTTTTGTGCTCCATACATAGGTCCAGCCCTGAGGAAATCTTTTGCTAGCCTGTGGAGTTGCAGTAAATGTTCAGTCCAGCTCTCAGACACATCATCTAGGCAAGCAGCTGCATAATGTAAAGCTTCTGAGGTAGTGCCACACATTTTTTATATATATCAGTAAGTTGGCGGGTCCCCTTGCAGGCCAAATGTGAGAAGTCAGAACTATTGCAGTCCATCTGGCTTGCTGAAGGCTGTTTCTTATGCTGTGGGTGACATCCTTTTGTAAGATGGAGAGTGGGAATGGACCTGGCCTTATCTAGGCATTCAGTGAGTCATGAGGTAGCTGCCAACCTGGGAAACTGTGTCGAGCTTCCAGAAATGATTAAAGAGTTCTACTGTGCCATATGGTTTTGTGACTATTGTTGTTCTGACTATACAGAGTAAAATAAGGGCTTTTTATTATTCTTATTCTTAACTTTTATGTTTCACTGATCAAGCTAAATTTACATGCATGACTAGGCAATATAAGCTGGGTATATATTTAATACATAGTTATCAATAACATTATTACATATTACAGTTTTTCATAATTGCTAAAACAATTGTTGAAACCTTGTTCAGCTCCATTTTTGTAATAGAGTGGTTCCTCATTATTCGCAGGAGTTACGTTCTACAAATAACCCGCGATAGGCAAAATATGTGAAGTAGTCAACTTTATTTTTTACAATAATTATAGATGTTTTAACGCTAAAAAAACCCTGACTACACACTTTATACACTTTTCTCAGGCAAGCATCAACATTTTCACTTTTCTCTCGTGTTTAATCACTCTCAAAGTTGAAATTAGTAAAATAAGCCCAGTATTATAGAATGAAACCAAAGATCAAAACCTCATCTCTGTCAGCAAAAGGTTCACAAAGCTTTTTAGCTTTTGTGAGAATAATGTTGCCATCCAGCATAATGTTCTTTTTACTGCAGTTACTGATCCACAAAGCTAAAGCAGACTCCATCCTTAAGGGGGTCGCACAACGGATGTGCAATGTACATGACAATTGGAAGTAACACACTCACACATCTGCAAGTTGTTTCACGAGTTCACCCGCTCAATCAGTTGCATCAACATGATAAACGATTTTGGTATTGCTATCCTAAAGCTGGGGCTCGAGCTATCGAACCCCTACGAGAGCTCGGACCTCCCGTTCTTCATGGAGGCTTGACTCCAAGTAAGCTCCAAGTATTTTTATTTATTTTTTTTTTTTTGAAAACAGAGGAAGAGATGGGGAGGTAGAGAGAGGCCAGAACAAAAGTCAACTGAAACAGAGCAAACACTGCTACTTATATATACACGTGATAATTGACTGACCCACCTGACTGATCAGGCTTCTCTTGAACTTACGTTAGGAACTTCGTTTAAACTGTTCAGTAAAACTGTTGTATCTAAACTATGCAGACGGCGCGGCATAAACATGAACAGTGTCCTGAGATGCGGGGCACTGCAGACAGCTGCTGACTTGCGGCACCGGTGTGTACAATTCTAACATGCATGGCGTGGCGTATCTAGTGTGTTACTGCCTTTACAATGGTATTGCTGTGGACAGTTACAACCTTTTTTGCATCCTTGTAACTCACACTGCTAGCAATCGACGATTTATGCAAGCTGCATGCATTTTGTACTGTATGGGAAACATGGAGAAGATTGATTGACAATGGTCTACAGCCAATCAGGATGCAGAAAATAATGCACTGTAAAAAAATGTAAAAAATCTATACAATTAGGCATGTTATTCATTCTTTTTCTTTTTGGCTTAGTCCCTTTATTAATCTGGTGTCGCCAAAGTGGAATGAACCGCCAACTTATCCAGCACATGTTTTATACAGGGGATGCCATTCCAGCTACAAAATATCACTAGGAAACACCCACACACTCTTATTCACACACATACACTACACGGACAATTTAGCTTACCCAATTCACCTATACCACATGTTTTTGGACTTGTGGGGGAAACTGGAGCACCCAGAGGAAACCCATGCGAACACGGAAGAACATGGAAACATCCATACCGAAATGCCAACCGACCCAGCTCGAACCAGTGACCTTCTTGCTGTGAGGCAACAGCATTACCCACTGCGCCACTGTGCTGCCCATAAGCATGTCCAATTGCACTTAGAAAATCTGCGAAATGGCAAGGTCGTGAAAGGTAAACCGCGTTATAGCGAGGGACTACTGTACATTAAACACAAAATCTCATCTTCTAGCACTATTTACAAAACCTCTGACTCCTCTTGCACTTTTGCCTGACAACATTTTTACATGTGTTTAAAATCAAGCACTGCTCTCCAATTATAAACAAAGTGATCAAAATGATACACTATAGACAGTAAACAATACAGCACGAAACAGAAAACACATAGTTCAAAACATATAGTTCTAAGGTAGAAGTACAATTTTAATCTCATTGTTCAGGGTCATACATTTTTTTCATTGTACATTATACAGCCTACAGTGCACTTTACAACAGTATACATTGCTAAAAGGGACTAAAAAGAAAAGAGGAAACATGATCAGTTTTCTTCTTTTTGTTTTTGGGCTGGGTCAGGCCAGAGCATTTGGTCAACATCACGAGCAAGATTGTCCCCATTGAGGCCTCTTGTGTGGCATATCCAGCCTTGACATGACTCCTCACCTATGTAACAACAGGCTAAATCCATTGCTCACAGCAGATTTACTCTGGTGTAGGGTTGTCTATCATACACATTCTATCTCCAAGAGGAGAAAAACTCAATCGGATTCGGGAAAGGCGAGTATGGAGGGAGGTACAAATAAAATGCCCATTGCACTCATCTTACATTTTTTCTTCTATTCATGCTTAAACACTCTCCTTTCCACTCTCAACAACCTGTTTGCTCTCTGAACTGGCTTATGTTAGTTGTGTCACATCATTTGAAACTCGTGACATCAATTTGATTTGATTGTTGTTACTTGTGTTTACCAGTATGGATGACATGTTCATTATAGTGCAGAGTGTGTTTTGAGAATTAGAGTTTTGCTGAAAAGTCTAAATATGAATATGTTTATTTTTTTCCTGTCAACATTGATATCAACATTGACAAATGTTAACTTTGTTTGGCAAAATTCCCTTGGTGCCAAAAAAATAAATAAAAATAAATTGAGAAAAAAATGTTAATACACGAATCAAACGCAATCTCTCTAAAGGATGAACATGTTCTTTCTCAATGTCACGGTCGTATTTAGACTCTTTAAAGGATAATCTTATACATGGATCATCGGTGCAATCAGATATTATGTACTTAAATTATTCAGTCATGCCATTGTTCAAATATCCTGAAAGCAGAGAATCAAACAGATCTATTTAATTTTGAGATCAGAGATATCAGATCTGTTTGATTCTGATCAGAGAAAATGATTAAACAGTAGATTTAGTAAGGATTAATTTGGTATATTTAACTTATACAAGTTATTATGTCTGCTTGAAAGAATAATAGATTCTCTTCACAGCAATGGCTTGTTGTTGTTGATATGGCAAGCCATTACATACATTCCAGGTCCAGTCTATATGGCAAGCCATCTTTGCATGTATCCCTTTAAAAATGATTTCTGAGTAGTTATCATTTCATTTCATTTTCCTTCGCTTAGTCCATTTATTCATCAGGGGTCCCCACAGCGGAATAAACCACTAACTTATCTAGCATGTTTTACACAACATATGCCCTTCCAGCTGCAATCCAGTACTGATAAACACCCATACACACTCATTCACACACAATCAGTACGGCCAATTTAGTTCATCAATTCAACTATAGCGCATGTCTTTGGACTATGGGGGAAGCCAGAGCACATGCCTTAAGCGGGTCACACACCGGATGCGCCACTCAGCACAGCAACACAGTGCGCACATGACGCTCTGTGGAGTGGCAGAAATTGAACAGTGTACTGAGTCGTGGCTGGGCGCCGTGGACAGCCGCCGACTTGAGGCGCCGGTGTGTGTACCCTGATAGAAATCTATGTTTAGAATTCTAAAATGCATGGCGCTGCATAGCGCGATGCAGCACATCACCGAGCAGCACATCCGGTGTGCGTCCCCCTTTAAGGCTTTAAGGTTTATACTTCTGCGTTTGTATTACTCTGCAATAACACTTCCAAAATACTAGCTGGCAGTAGGTTATGTTATGATCCTCTGTATTGGGTTTCTTTATGGGGGTTTTGTTTGTACAAGTAGCTAAAACTCACTCAGAGGCAGGAACCAGCGAACGTACAACAACTTAAATCATAAGGTAAACACAAAACAAATGTTTCCATCTGGAGCTCCATTACGGGATTTGACACTTGTAAACACTCACTCCAATGGGTTGGCATAGCTTTAGTACAGCTACAACACCAAGCCGACCAATCACAGAGCTTGCTGCTTCCTGCCAACTGCCTTTACGCTCCTGCGCAGTCACGTTGACTTTCTCAAGCCAACATCAAAGATCATCAACAAACTTTAGGTTCTAGTTTATATTAAAAATGTAAAGCAAGCATAGTTATTTTTTCTAAAAAAGGTAACACTTTATTTTGATGGTAGACTGTCTGCTTAATATCTGACACTAACACTTGCACTAACCCTAACCCCAACCTAACAGTCTACTTATAATTTAATGAGAATTAGTTGACATGTAGATGCAATGTTACTTATATTCATCAAACGGACCATCAAAATAAAGTGTGCCCAAGAAAAATATATATAAAGAAAGCGTTGATTGGGAAATGGAGATTCTGAGTTAAATGAGGGGTTATGCATTCTAGAGTTTAAATTTCAATTATAAAACATGAGTAATTCCCAATTCTCCCCTTGGAAGCCTAGGCTGTGTGTTTTTTTTTTTTTTTTTTTTTTTTTTTTGTGGGGTTTGTAGACCTGGTAGGTCACTGAAAAAACATATTGCAATAATTTTCTATGCTCAGACTTTGAGTAGTGTGGGCTGGCTGTTGTTCCTACGCCTCATTTTCAATATTGAGGAGACCCTGAGGCTGAACAACAGCTCCTAAAAAGAGAATACATGCTCGTGGAATATCTCCAGTTCTGAATACAACACTCAGGATCTGATGATCTTACTAATGCCGAATAATGAATTACGACCCCAAATGGTACTCATTTGTCATTTACGTCCCTGTATTTGTCAGATGCTCATTCCCTGTTAAAGCAAGTGAATCGCAAGTTACTCATCCAATCCACTCACTTTTCAAAACAAGAGGAAATGCTTGTGAAGATTGCAGGAAAAAATGTAAGCCCTCGGGGTACAAACATCTCTTTTGTATCCACCTTTGATGATCAAAAGTGAGGTCCACATGTTGCTGATTTCGCCATCCCACTTCCAGTTCTTGTCTGATTGAGATCGCCCAGGGCAATAGAAAAAAAAAAACCTGTGCACATGTAAATTTTTAGAAGACGAGTTGTCATGTCACTATATCTGAAACTTAAATGAGAGCAGAATGAAGCTGTTAACATACATAGTAGTAGCATAAGATTCCTGCCCCCTGAAGGCCTTTTGCCTAGAGGCACAGTCAGAAACAGCTGGATAGTACCTCCGGCTCAGTCACTAAGTTGCGTGTTTATCGGCTTATCTGCTTAATTCAGAATAATTCTCTGGGCAGATGTTTCTTCTCAGTGTTGGGCCAATGCTGCAAACCTCATCCATCTCAATTAGTCTAGTCTGAGCACGTGACGCAAACAGTAATGAGGTAGGCTAAAGTAATCAAACCCAGCTAAAGTGTGTAAATGTGAAATGGTCACAGCAGTGAATAAGGCACTCATACCAAATGAAACTAGATTATATGCATTTTGCTAGCAGTCTGTCACTTATCTTTTATTGCCACTCATCATAGCGTTGAATGATAAATTGGATTTGTCAAAGTGAGCTATTGCTGGAATTTTAGTATTATTAGTTACACTCCTAATGCGTAGTATAAATACATTTCCCCATGCCATGAACAATTCAGTCTGCCCACTGAATCGAATCTGCTTAAAAACAACCCAAAACAATTTGGAAACTGCATTATTATGGCCTGTTAAATTGCTACATAAACAAGGAGCTGTAGATTGTGAAATTAACTGCAAGCTAGCTAAAGATTCATATAGCTCATACAGTGCTGGTGTATGTCTATGAATGTAAACACCTTTAAGCATTGCCAAGTGTGCCATTCTCATTGCTTTTTGAATATATATAGAACCAGATTACAGACTTCTCATGAGCCAGAGATTTGTTGATATTTATTACTAACCCCTTCTGATATTATACAGTATACTATACATATTATAATGTAAAACAGAATTAAATAATTAATTGTAATTTTTGTAATTACAGTATGGGTATATTTGCATAAAAAAACAATGTGTCCGAATCCACTTTTGCTATTTTAAGAACAGAAAAATATGCTCTGCAGCCCGCCGCATGGTCTAACAGAGTTGCGCTTATTATGTTATGGGTGTGTTTGAGCATAACGTGCATTAAACCAATCAGAGTCACATCAGCAATTCCCTTTAAGAGTCGCACCATTGTGTCGCACCATGGCGCATTTGCTATTTACATGGGGGACTTTGTAAGTGGAAAAACTGAACACTTCACTAGCAAGAAAACAGTTAAACAGACGATCTGCAGCGCGAGGATAAAGAACAACCCTCCTCCATTCGGCCTCTTTACTTTACTTTCACTCTTCACTTTACTCCTTTACTTTCTTGGATAAGGAAACGGTGTTGTACGCACTCCACTGAAGCTGTCCATAAGCCTACATATTTAATTTCGTTTGCAAAACGCACATATTTGTTTCAAAGCTATTTCTAAATTCAGTTCTTTAGTTTAGGTCGCAATTCACTGTATTAACAAATCATTAACTAACACTACTAAATTAACTAAATATTAACTAAATAAACTATTAATTAGCTGTTTCTTAATAGTTAGTAAGGTAGATGTTGGGTTTAGGTTTTGGGTAGGATAACTTAATAATTGGCAGGTAATAAGCCAGTAGTTAGTAGTGTGAATTCTGACCTAAACTAAAGTGTACCTTATGTAAAAAAAGGTATTTTTTATTTTTTATATGTAAAGATATGTGGCCCCCCAGATTAATAAAGGAACTAAACCAAAAAGAAAATGAATGAATGTATATATATATATTTGTGTGTTGCTGTACATCCTGTGTGTATTAAGCAATGTGTAAGCGTTTGGACAATCAACACAGCCCGGACCATCTCCCTACATGGCCATCAATACCACATCAACACAGCCCGGACCATCTCCCTACACAGCCATCAACACCTCCAGCCACCCCCCCCCCCCCCTCCCTGCATTTCAGATCAGTAAGGATGATGTGCGTCAGATCTTCAGTAGAAGAGAAGGAAAGCACCAGGGCCAGATGGTGTCTCACCAGCCTGTCTGAGAACCTGCGCTGACCAGCTGGCTCCCATTTTCTCACATACCTTCAATAGATCACTGGAACAGAGCAAAGTTCCATCCAGCTTTAAGCGCTCTACTATCATCTCAATCCCGAAGAAGCCAAAGATCACAGGACTCAATGACTACAGACCTGTGACCTTAACATCTGTGGCCATGAAGTCATTCGAAAGACTGGTGCTAGCATATCTGAAGGACATCACTGGACTCCTGCTGGACCCCCTGCAGTTCGCCTATAGAGCAAACCGGTATGTGGATGATGCAGTGGAGATGATAGTGGACTTCAGGAGAAACCCCCCTGCACTCCCCCCAATCACCATCATGAACAGCACTGTAGCTGCAGTAGAGTCATTCAGGTTCCTGGGCACCACCATCTCTCAGGATCTGAAGTGGGACATTCATATAGACTCTATTGTGAAGAAAGCCCAGCAGAGACTGTACTTCCTTCATCAGGTGAGGAAGTTCAACCTGCCACAGGAGCTGCTCGTACAGTTCTACTCAGCTGTCATCCAATCCATCCTCTGCTCTTCAATCACCGTCTGGTTCGGCTCAGCTGCCAAAACCGACCTCCGTAGACTACAGTGAATAGTCCGGACTGCTGAACGAATCACTGGCACAACCCTTTCTACACTTCAAGAACTGTACTCTTCCAGAGTGAGTAAAAGGGCTTGCAAAATCACTCTGGACGCCTCACACCCAGCACACTACCTGTTCGAACTGTTACCGTCTGGTCGGCGCTTCAGAGCACCAAGCACAAAAACAGCCAGACACAGGAAAAGTTTCTTTCCTCAGGCTGTCTACCTTATGAACAGTTAAATATTCCCCTATTGTGCAATAAATATGTGCAATACTTCTCATACGCACTTGTACACAGCACCTTATATCAATATACAATGCAATAGTTTCTACATTCGCACTTGTACACAGCACCTTATAACCTGTATATTTATAACAATCTGTACATACAACTCAACATCCAGGTTTCTTGACTAACCGCATCTGTTTAATGTTTATAATTATATATATATATTTTTTATTTTGTGTTGTCACTTGTCACTTTATGTACACTGGAAGCTTCTGTAGCCAAAACAAATTCCTTGTGTGTGTGTGTGAAGCACACTTGACAATAAAACTGATTCTGATTCTGACCTGCATAGGTGCTACTAACGTGCTCTGTAAATTTGTGACATGGTGGCTCAGTGGTTAGCACTGTCACCTCACAGCAAGTAGGTCGGTGGTTTGAGTCCCAGCTGGGTCAATTGTGTTTCTGTGTGGAGTTTGGACTTTTTTCCCATGTTTGTGTGGGTTTCCTACAGGTGCTCAGGTTTCCCCCACAGTCCAAAGACATTCGCTGTAGGTGAACTGGAGTAACTAAATTGGCTATAGTGTAGTGTATGTGTGTGACTGAGTGTGTATGGATGTTTCCCAGTACTGGGTTGCAGCTGGAAGAGCATTCGGTGTGTAAAACATATGCTGGATAAGTCAGCGGTTCATTCTACTATGGGGACCCCTAATGAATAAAGGGACTAAGTCAAAGGAAAATGAATGAATGAATGAATGTATATCTGACAACAGAATTTTTTGTTTTTTATAGTATTATTTATTTTTTAATCAGTTATAGCCTTTGGTGAGCCAATAAGTCATGCACCTTAAACTTGTGACATACTGACTAACAACCAATAAAACAATATCAAGAACATTACCCAAATGCTTGTTATACAATGTTTAGTATGTTTAGTATTTAAAAAAAATGTGCTCATGTTATGCACTGTTTTGTTTTGCACACTGTGCAGGGAAGTAAACTTTTTTATTTTTTTCGGACACAGTGTAGATTATTTACAGCAATTACCGATGCACCAAAGCAGAGCCTATGAGAAATAAATCTGAGTTTGTCGTTGCAGATAATCACCTGTGAGTGAAGGGGAGCAGGGTAATCATTTTTTATGTTTAAGTACACTGAGCTAAGCATTCATCACTTGCTGTCAGGCTGTAGAATGTGTAATAAACTCAGCTCTGAGGAACTGGCGTACACAAGCTTCTGTTAAAAAACATTCAGACAGAAAAGTGTTTGATTGTAAAGTGGATCACTGTCTTGCTGAATTGTCCACCCTGGCAGGGATGGGCAGAGACATTTTAAACCCAGGCTCATTCAGAAAATGTACCTCTATATGCATTTCTGGAGAGTGCCAAATACTTCCCAGGAGCTACGTTTTTTTTTTTTGCAGTTTTTGTTTTCGTATATCCACCAGAGGCCGCTGTTTATGCTTTCTTCAGATCTCAAATTTATCTCGCGAGATAAATTTATGCCATTCGTGCCTGCTGTTCTCACATAAATCCACCAGAGGCTGCTGTCGACTTTTTCCCACCCACCCTTCTTCCCTAAATCCAGCCAATAGTGTTTTCAAAAGCACCGCTTGACTCGCCCACCCACCTCCCTAAACCCAACCAACAGTGTTTTCAAAAGCAATCCAGAAAAAAGATCGCCTGATTATTACCATGTTTTTAGATTTTACCACATTCTCACCCTGTTATTTATTTGTTCATTTTATTTTTTGGCTTCTGTTTTTGTCTTACCTGCTTTCTGAAACTGTTCTTCACAAGATTCAAACCCCATCATCATGGTCAGCTCCTCTCTGCATCTCAAGTCCGTCGACTTACGTGGAGATCTACCGGACAAACTGGTAACAGCGGGAAAGCCGTCCACACAAAGGTAAGCAGTCAGCTGTTAAGCGAGAAAAGGAACGGCATCATACTGTCACGGTTGCAGGTTTGTGCGCTTTCCGGAGTATCTGTTTTGTCACATGGGTTTGTGTTGTTTGTTTTTCCACGTGTATTTGTTTGGTCACGTGTTATGACGGCACTCAGCTGTTTGATTGATCACCAGCTGAGGTTCATTATTGAGCCTATATCTGGGCTACGTTTCTATGTCTCTTTGTCAGTTCGTTGTGTTTGCTTATGTGTATCTGTATTGTGCTCAGGACTGGAGGAGTGACTGCTGGTCTTCGTTTCGCCCTTCTGTTCCTGCCCCAGTACTCCAGTGTCCTCACCCTCCTTTTGTAGCCCTGTTGGCTCATTTTGACTATGACCATTAAAATCTCACTTGCATTTTGGATCCATCTCTGTACTCTTATTTTACACGTGACACATACCGCACCATAGCATTCGTATTAAAAACTAAATGCAGCCATACATATTTCTGGCTCCATAATTCACGATCTCCAGAAATGTATGTAGAGCATACATTCTCAGAATGAGCCTATGTTGGATATTTTGCAGGGTAGGAGCTCAAGTGGGTAAAAGAACATTGTTATTTATTTGTATTCTCATGACGATCACAACAGAGAACCAGCATCCTTGTTAGAGAGCCCACCTTGCATGCAGAAATAGCCATTTCGAAGTGCATGAACATGCACTAAAGAAGGATAAAGAACATGCAGTCAAATATAAGCACATTAATATTTATTATTAATATTAAATAAATTACAATGACTCCCACCTAAGGGACAAAAGGGCACTTTTCCTGGAGGAAAGGAATAATTATGACTTTAACACTTATATGTATTATTAATAATTTTAATTATGTTATCGTTTTATGAATTATTGACAATGTAGGACCAATATATGTAGTACTGCCCCACTGTGTGTACCCCTGGTTGGAAATAACTGTTTTAGTAAACCACTGTAAAATTTTTGTGGCTTTCTCACAAATTGAGTAAGAAAGCAAGAGGGCTGGAGGGAGAGAGAGGTGCGCAGGTCAAGATCTGAGTGTGATAAGTGATGAAGGATCAAAGTCACTCTCCCTCCTTTAAAACGATATGCCATCTTAAAAAGGGGGGGCGACTGTTCCCCTTGGACAGAAGATAAATGCAGATGTCAGACAGTGATTGATTAATTGTCAATCAAACGTCTAATTCACCCTCATGGTTTGAGATAATCAATGATAGCTGAAAAATTAACTTCATGAAACATCCTCTGCATTCTCATGACTTGAGATGTTCAGGATGATGGAAAGAAGACTGGGATCATCTCTCATGTTTGACCTCTTCTCCAGTTTCAGAAGCAACATCTGATCTGAAGCACTGAAATAGAAAAGCATTGACAGAGTGATCACTTTTATTAAGATTTGTTAGTCTGAGCGTGAGTATCAATCACATTGGGAGATGATATGATCAGTGAAGGGTGTCAAAATAGACTGCATGTTTGCTTAGAGGATATTAGTGCATTTCAGGTGCCCTTTGGAAATCTTCTTTGGAATAATTCATATGACATGTCTTACATATTCTATGACATGTCTTAGATTTATAGCCACAGGAACTTCAAAACATTTATTTATGTTCTTCTAGCACTTTCCTGACTTGTGAGCAGCCACAATGCACAGCTGCAGGTCCTTATTTAGCTTTGTCTTATGCTGCACTAGAGTTTGAGCGTGCAAAAATCTGGTGTACGGCACTGTGAAAGGGGGTGGGATTAAATAAAATGATTAGACACTTAAAAAAGCGAGCAATTGGTTCATATTTTACATTTCTGCCCAGAGAGGTCATGTTTTAATCTTCAATTTAAGAGTTCACACTTAGCTGATGACTGATTATAAGCTTGTTTGGCATGCTATCCCTGGAGAGATCATGAGCTCAGAAGATCCTTGAGCCCTGGGCTCTGTCCTTTTTGTAGGGCAAGAGGGGAGATTGAGTTCAGGTAGATCTCTAGAACTCCCCTGCTTATTTGTGGCTATAACAAATTGCTTTATGAAGGAAAAATACTGTTGGCTAAGAACTTGAATATGGTGCCAATTTGGCTTAGTCAATTTACTTATGACGCATGTCTTCGGTCGGTGAAAGGAAACTGGGGAACCCAGCGGAAACCCACGTTAGAACGGGGAGAACATGCAAACTCCATACAGAAACACTGACTGTGTTGGTAAGGATTGGAACCAGTGACATTCTTGATGTGAGGCAACAGCACTAACCACTGGGCTACTGTGCCGCCCAATTTAGGAAGATGGGGGAGGAACGGGGCAGGAAGAGTAATTTTTCAAGACGAAGATGACTGTGCTAGGAAAACTATGGTTATTTATGGTGACTTAGGAAACATCTGATTGGAGAATTATTTGATAGTTAATGCGGGTCAAATTCATTCATTCATTTTCTTTTTGGTTTAGTCCTTTTGTTAATCCAGGGTCGCCACAGCGGAATGAACCGCCAACTTATCCAGCATATGTTTTATGCAGCGGATGCCCTTCCAGCCGCAACACATCACTGGGAAACATCCATACACACATTCACACACTCATACACTATGGTCAATTTAGCTTACCCAATTCACCTGTACCTCATGTTTTTTGAATGTGGGGGAAACTGGAGCATCCAGAGGAAACCCACACGAACATGGGGAGAACATGCAAACTCCACATAGAAATGCCAACTGACCCAGCTGAGGCTTGAACCAGCGACCTTCTTGCTGTAAGGCAAACGTGCTACTTACTGCACCACCGCGTTGCCCAAAGCGGGTCCAGCCATGGTCTATCATAAGCAAGAGATTCTCTCGAAACTAGTTTATAAATAATGCATTCACGTGATAAGTGTCATGCAGTCATGTGATGTAATTTCGCAGGTCAGAGTTCACCAAGCTTGAACTCTTTATTTATTTTTGCCTGCCATGTTCCTGATCTTAGTTTTGTTATCTTGTTATATTTTGACCGCAGACTAGTTTTTGACCTGATTTCAACTACATTTTGGATGCCCTGTGTGTACCTATTTTGACCATTGCCTGCTCACACGAATACTCTTATTAAATTGCACTCGGATCCTTACCTTTGTTGTCCGAGGTTTGACTCTGCACGCGACAGATATTTGTGTGTAAAGTTTATTTTCAGAATTCTTTCTTGTAGGAATGAAAATGATCACATGCATTTGTTTATAAGGAAAAACATGTCTTTTTTACCAAGATGGTTCATACAGATTCCACAGGCAGATACTGATCAGATCAGGGCCTGGTTAATATGTGGACTTTGGGGGTTTTACGATGTGGTCACATGTTGATTAGTCAGTTTGTATGTCTCATTATTTGGGTTTTACAGGGTAAAACTTTGGTTACACAGTCAAGAAAGAGACAAAATATGTGGTAAACTTTGCTCTGGCTCTTTTCCTGCTTTGCTCCTCTCCAGCTCTCTGCCTCTACTGCTATCAGGCTCTCTTTGGGGCCTACTCCCTCTGTCTCTCTCCCACTCTCTCAAGTAACTTTATTTTACATTTAAGCTGGCTACAATTTATATTATATGTTTTTTTTTTTCTATAATTTCATGTTTCATAATTTTATGTTGTTCTTTTATAAGTAATTCAGATGTAACCATAGAACATTATTGTCATTAAATCATTTCAGTTTGAAGTATTTGTGAATTTATTTTGAATAAACTTCAACAACTAATTGATCCATATTACAATACAATACAATCACATAATGGCAACCCACATTTTTTACCTATTGAAACTGCCCTTATTTTTGGTATAAGATTTCAGTAGAATGGTTTGACTAGAAACATACAGTTTTTTTATTATCATACTGATAACTTTTTAGTCACTCTGCAAAACTACAGTTTGAACTGATGTAGTTTAAAAACCAGTCTTTACATTCTTGAACAACGTTCAAAATAGAAATAAATGTTAAAAAATAAGTGAAAACTAAAGTATTTCTTTAGTAACATTCATAAACAATCATTGTGTGTACCTTGCTGATTGTGAATTTAAACGGTCCTGCTACATAATTATAATGTTAATATGAGATGTTTCCCCCCTAACATTATGGATGTCTATACCCAGCTAATAGCTTCATTCATTCATTCATCCAAAAACATAAGTGAACAGTATATACAGCAAAAGAAAGTCCAAGGCATTCGAAAAAATATGGAAAAATATTAAAAAGCCTTTTTTTGAGTGGCTATTCTTTAAAACTGCGCCTACGCATATGTTTAGTATTGTATTTAGTATTAATATTGTTTAGATTTGCTAATAAGTCATGTGACCATAGTGTTCAAAAGAAACTCCAGTGTTTGCTGAAATGTGTGGATGCAGTTTTAAGGAATAGCCATGTCAATAAAGGCTTTATAACAATTCGTACACATTTTTTGAGTGCCTTGGACTTTCTTTTGCTGTTTATTCTGATAAATTCCTTACTCAAAGAGCACAAATAAATTAATTAAGCTACCCCTGAGCACATTTTGTTTGATTTTTATTTATTTATTTTTACATAAGTGAACAGTATTAGAAACACACCTAAAGTAAAAGTAAAAAAAAAGGCCACATCCTGAGGAGTGTTGATGAGATATGAAACTGTCAGGCTCCATTGCCTTTCTCTCTCCCCCTCCCTCCCTCCCTCTCTCTCTCTCTCACTCTCTCTCTCTCTCTCTCAGTGACATGACACAGAAACAGGGCCCTTCAGTTGAGCTTTTCGTCACCCACAACCCCCACATTCCTCCACTCTGAACCTGAACGAGCGGCAGCAGTGGAGCCTGTCTGCGCTCCCGGGCCACACTCACTATTTGATCAGTCAGGTTGTTGCATGTGCACAAATACACACTCACCCTGTCAGTCCAAACTAATACAATCATCAACAATACAAGTTATTCAACCTGAACAAACATGCCCACTCATACATGCACACATGTTAGCGCTGCATGTTACAAAGTGAGTAACTCTGACATGTTTACATGCAATGGAGAAATAGTGTCTTCAGCACTTTATCATTACCGCAGTATTATACACAACATCAACATGCATGCATATGAGTCATACCTTGTATGTCGTATGACAGGTCGCAATGTAAATGCAGGCAGCCATCAGGTCTTATAACACTGCCATATGCAACAAGCTGTCCAGGTCCATTAAGTCTCATTCTATTCTGAATAAAACATTGAAGTGGTAATAAGATAAACAAGCAGTGTTATTATGCATGAAATGTGTTTATTTGTGCCTAACTGGCAGTTCTGTGGAAGCTTCTACAGTATATGGATATATACGCACCGGCCACTTTATTAGGTACACCGGTCCATCTCCTGTCCAATTTCTAATCAGCCAATCACATGGCAGCAACTCAATGCATTTAGGCATGTATAGTTGGTCAAGACGATCTGCTGCAGTTCCAACCGAGCATCAGAATGGGGAATAGAGGTAATTTAATTAGTGACTTTAAACGTGGCATGGTTGTTGGTGCCAGATGGACTGGTCTGAGTATTTCAGAAACTGCTGATCTACTAGGATTTTCCTGCACAACCATCGCTAGGGTTTACAGAGAATGGTCCAAAAAAGAGAAAATATCCAGTAAGTGGCAGTTCTGTTGGAGCAAATGCCTTGTTGTTGCCAGAGGTCAGAGGAGAATGTCCAGACTGGTTCCAGCTGATAGAAAGGCAACAGTAACTCAAATAACAACTTGTTAAAACCAAGGTCTGCAGAAGAGCATCTCTGAATGCACAACATGTCGAACCTTGAGGCAAATGGGCTACAGCAGCAGAAGATCACACCGGGTGCTACTCCTGTCACCTAAGAACAGGAAACCGAGGCACAGGCTTGCCAAATTGGACAATAAAAGATTGGAAATACATTGCCTGGTCTGTTGAGTCTCGGTTTCTGCTGCGACATTCGGATGGTAGAGTAAGAATTTGGCATCAACAACATCCTTCCTTGTATCAATAGTTAAGGCTAGTCGTGGTGGTGTAATGGTGTGGGGGATATTTTCTTGGCACACTTTGGGCCTGTTAGTACCAATTATGCATTGTGTCAATGCCACAGCCTACCTGAGTATTGTTGCTGATCATGTCCATCCCTTTATGACTACACTGTGCACATGTTCTGATAGGGAAAAATGTCAGAACTGTTCAAATAAAAAGTAATAAATACACTCTTTTTATGCATTTGTACGCTTGTTGTTTTGTTGTCTATTTCATTGACATTGTGAATATACCTTTATCCAACGTGATTTGGATGGACCACATAATTAAACGGTATTCATAATCTGAGAGCTTTCCAAATAAGCTTTCTGTTGATGAATGGTTTGTTTGAATCCTACACTTAACTAAATTCAACTATTTGAGAGCCTAAAATATAATAAATAAATATATAAATGAAAGAATGAAAAATAAACAAACAAATAAAAATGAAAATGAATATTCATTTATTATTTTTCCTTTGGCTTATTCAGGGGTCGCCACAGCAGAATTAACCACCAACTATTCCTGACACGGGTAGAACATGCAAACTTCACACAGAAATGCCAACTGGCCCAGCCAGGACTCAAACCAGCAACCTTGCTGTGAGGCAACAGTACTAATCACTAAGTCACTGTGCCGCAATATGTGCATTGCTGAAACTTAATAATGCCTAAGGTACTAATGATTTTGTCATAAGAACATAATAATGATTTTGAATTATGCAAGATTTTATTGGCTATTTCTAGTATTATACTCATGCAATCTCGTTTTGTGTTTAATGGACATAAATGAGAACAAGATAATTAATTTATAATTGTACTCATTTTATTTATTTATTTATTTGGATTGAGGATAATATTGAGAATAGTGTTTTGTTCTGTATAATTTGTATGAATATGATAATTTGTATGAATTTACGAAATTAACAGATTGTATAGCTGATATAAAAAATTGAATGAATAATAACTTTTTATTACTAAATTCAGATAAAACTAAGGTCTTACTTATGGGACCAACAAACCTCACACGTAAAAACCTAGAACACTGTCTAACCCTTGATGGACTCTCAGTTTAGTCCTCATCTTCAGTCAAAACTTGGGGGTGATTTTTAATAGCAACCTGTTGTAAAAAGCCAGATTTCAAGCATCTGTAAAACCGCATTGTTTCATCTTAAAAATGTTGCCAAACTTCGACACATGCTATTATTATCTGATGAGGAAAAGCTTATTCATGCTTTCATGACCTCTAGATTAGACTATTGTAATGCGCTACTAGACAGTTGCCCTGTTGGCCTAATTAACAAACTTCAGCTAGTTCAAACTGCAGCTGCTAGAGTGCTTTCTAGAACAAAGAAATCTGATCAAATTACTCCAGTGCTTTCATCTTTGTGTTGGCTCCCTATTAAATATTGTATAAATGTTAAAATTGTCTTGACTACCTACAAAGCGCCTGAATAGCTTAGCTCCCCAGTATTTGAGGGAGCTTCTGCTGTATTATAGCCCCTCATGTCCACTACCATTAAATAATTCTGGACAATTGATTATTTCCAGAATATCAAAATCAACTGTAAGCAATAGAAGAAACAGCCCTCCTAGCACAGTTCGGGAGACAGACACACTGTCAGTTTAAAACTAGATATAAGACACATCTCTTTGCATTAGCGTACACATAAAACACAAATGCTGCTAAAATCCAAATCCTCTAAAGGATTGTTAGTTTGCATTATTTAGAGCAACCGGAACCAGGAACACTTCCCAAAAGACATTATAATTTGAATGGCACCTACACTTACGTTAGTCTTTTGTCATTATTCCCTAGGTTTCCATATTCCTGGACCAGGCCGTATCCTGAGCAGATGCTATGGTGGTCATGGAGGAGTGCAGAGCATGAGACTGATTCCTTTAAGACCCCAGTGACAGACAAGTCTCCGCACTGATCCCGTGAGCCAGCCTGTACACCAGCCGGTGACCTCTCCCACCTGCAGCTTCTCCACGCTGAACGTCCAGCGATCTTCAGCTTCCGGCGTCTAGACTGCAGCTCTGCACAAGACATTTGGCCAGAGGAAAAATGGTCATGCCCAACTGAGCCTGGGTTCTCTCGAGGCTTTTTTCCTTCACTTTTGTCAACTGTGGAAGTTTGTTCCTTGCCTCTATCGGCACTGGCTTGCATGGTTTGAGATTTGTAGAGCTGTGCATCGATGGATTTGCTCTTCAGTGTTTGAACTCTCAGCAGTGAAAATTAAACTACACGGAACTGAACTAAACTGAACTTCAACTCTGAAACTGGACTGACACAGTTTAAATTTACTAGAACTTCTATTTTAAGCTGCTTTGACACAATTTACGTTGTAAAAGGGCTATATAAATAAAGAAGAATTGAATTGAGAGGAAAAAAAAATCTAAATTGCGAGATGTAAACTACATAACTGTGTTTTTGAGCCAGAACCTCAACATATTAAAGTTAAAACTGCACAAAGATAAATGGCCAGAAACAAGCATCCATACATTTCTCACATAAAAGGCCATGGCATTTCCAATATAGAAGAATGACTTTTAAACTAGAATAGCTGGTGAGGAAAGACACCCTATATATAGGAATCTCTGAATTAAAGCCCTTTCATTTATTGACAGACTCTATATATGTTCCACCAAAGAGGCAGAAGGATAGAAGAACAATATAAAAAAGTGACATGTGAAAAGGGTGATAACAGAACTGGTAAAAATGTGATGCATTTAGTTTCCTGTGATCTGTATGGTTTGTTTCTTCTACTCCTCTGTCTATTGTTTGTATGTGTTGTTTGTGTGTGTGTATCCCCAGGCTTCTCTCAGTTGGCTGGGTGAAAAGTGTGATACCCTGGGGTTTTCCCTGCTGTTCAGATCACGCCTTCACTCCCACAATTGGCTCAGAGAAAGATCTTGCACCACGACTGGACCCTCATCCACACCATCTTCCACAAGCCTAAAGCATAGACTGCTATTGGCACACACTCACACACACACACACACACACACACACACACACACACACACACACACACACACACACACACACACACACACACACACTACAGCCAATAGCCTGGCACAAATGACTTAAAGTGTCACTGTCTTTCTCTCTTTCTCAAATAGAGAGACTTGTTGGTGATACTGCAGGTGTGTGTGCATGTGTGTGACTGAGAAACTTTGCTGTTGGCTGTATGTTGACCAGGAGTAACAGTTTTTCATGCAAATGCCAAAACTTTTCTGTGTTCCATGTTTCATGAATACTGATAACTAGATATTGCACTTTGCATATTGCACATTCTGCTGCGGATGTTTGTTATGCAAACACTTCTGCTTGTCACTGGGATTATTTGTTTTGGCTTGTGTTATTCTGATCAGAAAACTGAAATGGACTGTTTTGTCCCTTCAGAAGGGTTCAAAAATGCCGTGTGTTTTACAGAAAAAGAAAAAAACTGTATTATGTTTGAACACAGGGCTGCACGGTGGTGCATTGGGTAGCATGTTTGCCTCGCAGCAAGAAGGTCACTGGTTCGAGCCTCAGCTCTATTGGCGTTTCTGTATGGAGTTTGCATGTTCTCACTGTGTTCACGTGAGTTTCCTCCGGGTGCTTCGGTTTCCCCCACAAGTCCAAAGACTTGTGGTAAAGGTGAATTGGGTAGGCTAAATTGTCCGTAGTGTGTGTGTGCATGAATGAGTGTGTATGGATGTTTTCCACTGATGGTTTGCAGCTGGAAGGGCATCCACTGCGTAAAACATGCGCAGGATAAGTTGGCGGTTCATTCCACTATGGCGACCCCAGATTAATAAAGGGACTAAGCTGAAAAGAAAATGAATGAATGAATGAATGTTTAAACACGAAAATGCAATAATTTGAGATAAATATTAACACCTAAAAATTTTACACACACACACACACGTGTATGACATATGGTATATGATATTTGATATTCTGCAATAACATCACTTGTACAGCCTCTTCACGCTTGTGGATTACTCCGCAGGAGAAGCACTTTAGCATCGAGAGCAACACCGAGTAAGTACATTTAGACCTGTTTTCAGTTGCTGTGTTTGGTTAGAGAACACTTAGACTTGTTTCAGCTGGTTGTGTATTGGTTGTTGGACATTTAAAATTGTTTTCAGCTATCTGTGTTTAGTGTTTGGTTAGAGAACAGTTAGACTTGTTTCAGCTGGTTGTGTATTGGTTGTTGGACATTTAAAATAGTTTTTCAGCTATCTGTGTTTAGTACTAGCAAGTTTTAGCCACTGTTTCCTTTTGTTTACTGTAAGAGCTTGCGTGCCGAGCCGGAGGTTTTTCGCGCCCCCCCCGCCGCTGCAGTTTCGGGTGTTTTTACTCTCGAGGCGTGTCCACCTGAGCTCAATCAGCAAAGCGCTCGGGGGTGTATATAAGCGACTAGTCTCACCGCGGCAGCGGTCGCGGCAGCCTCGTGTCAAGCCCGCCTCGTTTGAAGACCGACGAGTGTAAAGACCATCGACTCTACCTGTGCGACTCCACCGAGCAAAGACACCGACAAAGCACTTGAGTACTTCTTACTTTATTTTTTTTTCCCTTTTCTCTGCACTCATTACTGTTTTCCTTGCACTTTATTATGTGTTTACTAATTCCTGTTGTTACTAATACTCGCAGAGCACGGGAGGTACGCTGCAGGCGCAACCCTCACAACCTTCGATCAATTCATGTATCCTCTATTTCACAACTCTCTCTCTCTGTGGGCCTCTGGAATTGTCAATCTGCTGTTAACAAAGCAGATTTTATTACCTCCATAGCCACTCATTCTGACTTTAGTCTCATGGCTCTAACTGAAACCTGGCTGAGACCGGAGGACACTGCTACACATGCAGCTCTTTCTACTAATTTCTCTCTTTCCCACACTCCTCGTCAGACAGGGAGAGGGGGTGGGACTGGACTACTGATTTCCAAAGAATGGAAATTCACTCAGAGACCGTCCCTGCCAAAAATCAGCTCTTTTGAATTCCATGCAGTCACCATTATCCACCCCTTTCGCATAAATGTGGTTGTCATCTACCGCCCACCGGGTACATTAGGTCACTTCTTGGATGAACTGGATGTTCTTCTCTCATCTTTTCTGATTATGACACTCCCTTGTTGGTGCTAGGTGACTTCAACATCCACATTGAAAGACCTCAAGCTGCTGACTTCCAGACTCTGCTTGCATCTTTCGACCTCAAAAGAGCACCTACTTCTGCTACTCACAAATCAGGTAATCAACTAGACCTTATTTACACTCGACATTGCCTCGCTGACCAAACACTAGTAACTCCACTACAAACATCGGATCATTTCCTTCTCTCTCTCAACATCCACATTACTCCTGAGCCGCCACACACTCCTACTCTAGTTGCCTTTCGCAGAAACCTACGCTCTCTCTCACCCAACAGACTATCCACCATTGTTTCTAACTCTCTTCCTCCATCTTGCAAACTCTCTGCACTTGATACGAACAGTGCCACTGATACACTCTGCTCCACGCTAACATCATGTCTAGACAGACTATGCCCTCTGACATCCAGACCAACCCGAGCCAGTCCTCCTGCACCCTGGCTCTCTGATGTTCTCCGTGAGCATCGCTCAAAACTTCGGGCTGCTGAGAGAAGCTGGCGAAAAACTAAAAATCCTGAACAGCTCATAACATACCAAACTCTTCTGTCTTCTTTCTCGACTGAGGTTACTTCTGCAAAGCAGACATACTTCCGTCAGAAAGTCAACAGTGCCACCAATCCTCGCTTGCTTTTTAAAACATTTTCCTCCCTCCTCTACCCTCCTCCTCCACCCGCATCCTCCACACTCACTACTGATGACTTTGCTACATTCTTTTGCACCAAAACTGCAAAAAACAGTGCTCAATTTGCTGCACCTACAACAAACACGCAAGATACACCACCAACACCACACACACTCACCTCTTTCTCCCAGCTCTCTGAGTCTGAGGTGTCCAATCTCGTGCTATCAAGCCATGCAACCACCTGTCCGCTAGATCCCATTCCCTCTCATCTCCTGCAAGCCATTTCTCCTGCAGTCATACCAACACTGACTCACATAATTAACACATCTCTTGACTTTGGTCTATTCCCTACTTCATTTAAGCAGGCTAGGGTAACCCCTCTGCTAAAGAAACCCAACCTGGATCAAACGCTACTTGAAAACTACCGACCGGTATCCCTGCTTCCATTCATGGCCAAGATTTTGGAGAAAGTAGTGTTCAATCAAGTCCTAGACTTTCTTACTCAAAACAACCTCATGGACAACAAGCAATCTGGCTTTAAGAAAGGCCACTCAACTGAGACTGCCCTGCTCTCGGTCGTGGAGGATCTCAGACTGGCTAAAGCAGACTCTAAATCATCTGTCCTCATCTTGCTGGATTTATCAGCTGCTTTTGACACTGTAAACCACCAGATCCTGCTATCTACACTTGAGTCACTGGGCGTCACAGGCACTGTTATTCAATGGTTCAGTTCCTACCTCTCGGACAGGTCATTCAGGGTGTCGTGGAGGGGAGAGGTGTCCAACCTACAGCATCTATACACTGGGGTACCTCAGGGCTCTGTGCTTGGGCCACTTCTCTTCTCTATCTACACGGCATCTTTAGGAACAGTCATCCAGAACATGGTTTTTCCTACCACTGCTATGCTGATGACACCCAGCTATACCTCTCTTTCCACCCTGATGATCCCTCGGTTCCAGCTCGCATTTCAGCCTGCCTGTCAGACATTTCACTCTGGATGAAAGATCATCATCTCCAGCTTAACCTCATGAAAACGGAAATGCTTGAAGTTTCTGCCAACCCGACTCTTCACCATAACTTTTCAATCCAGATGGATGGAGCAACCATCACTGCTTCCAAAATGGTAAAAAGCCTTGGAGTTACGATTGATGACCAACTGAACTTCTCTGACCACATTTCTAGAACTGCTCGATCTTGCAGATTCGCACTCTACAACATCAGAAAGGTCCCTTCCTATCTGAACATACAGCTCAACTCAATGTTCAAGCTCTTGTCCTCTCCAAACTGGACTATTGCAACTCTCTGCTAGCCGGGCTACCAGCTAGTTCTATCAAACCTCTTCAGCTGCTTCAGAACGCAGCAGCACGAGTGGTCTTTGATGAACCCAAAAGAGCACATGTCACTCCGCTACTCACCCGTTTACACTGGCTGCCAGTTGCTGCCCGCATCAAATTCAAAGCTCTGATGTTTGCTTACAAAGTGACCTCTAGCTGTGCTCCTTCGTATCTGCTCTCACTTCTGCAGATATATGTGCCCTCCAGAAACTTGCGTTCTGTGAATGAACGTCGCCTCGTTGTTCCATCCCAAAGAGGGAAGAAATCACTTTCCTGAACTCTCACATTCAATCTGCCCAGTTGGTGGAATGAACTCCCTAACTACATCAGAACAGCCGAGTCACTTGCTGTCTTCAAGAAACGACTAAAAACGCAACTGTTTAGTCTCCACTTTCTCTCCTAATCTGCAATTGCCTCTCTGGCTATACCACTAACTGTGCCCTCTTTCTCTCTCTCTCTCTCTCAAAAAAAAAAAAAAAAATTTCTACTAATGTTTTGCTTCTTAGACTTTTACACACCTGAAACTTGTCTATAGCGCTTGTTCACTGCTGCTCTTATAGTTGTGTAAATTGCTTCCTTGTCCTCATTTGTAAGTCGCTTTGGATAAAAGCGTCTGCTAAATGACTAAATGTAAATGTAAATGTACTCCGCTCACATGACAAGCAGAGAAATAAGCTTACTACAGTTTGACAAATATTGCAGCTGTTGGACAACATAATAAGGTATTTTTCAGGCGAGAATGTAGTTGTTTAGATTGCAACTATGTAGTTTATTTATAAGGATAGTGCCTTTTTTAAATATTTATAATTTTGAAGAAACAGGCGGCCATTAAGCCTGTCATACTGAGGAGAGCAAAGATGGTTTTGCCACAAGATGGCACCAGAGAGCAAATAATACGTCCTTAGAGGAAAAACAACTCAGCATTATCTTTTCGTAGTTAAAACTACAGCTGATCAAATCATTATGAATCAGGTAAGTAACATTCTAAGAATATTTGTATGTTGTAGTGCTGTATTTATACCATAGTAATCTGCTAGTGTTTGCGTTGCTTTGGCTTTTTCTGGGTTAATTATCGTTATTGGTTTCCAAAAGATGTTTCAGCACTGAAGTTGTATAGCTGAAGTTCTACCACAATATATTATATTGCACTTTTCAGAAGTGTAACTAACTACAGAAATACATCTACAATACTGCAAGACATAAGAAAACTAAAGTGTACTTTTAATACACTTTCAAAGTGCAATAAATTATTTAGCATGTATTGTAGTAGCAGTACTGCATTATAGTAGTTGTAGTACTTCAGCTCCATTGCAGTAGTTGTATTGTATTATAGTAGTATTGTCACTTCAGTACTATTGCAGTAGTTGTACTGCAGTAGTTCTTCAGTTGTATTGCAGTAAATGTACTGCAGTTGGTTGTATTGTAGCACTTTAGTTGTATTGAAGTAATACTGCAATATATTTAAATAATGCAGCTTTTTTGTGTACAAAAAACTGCACTTTTCAGAAGTTATGATATTTTTTACCACATTCAGATATTCAGTCTTACCTGCTTTCTGGAACCACTCTTCACTGGACTAGAACCCCGTCGTCGTGGTCAACTCCTCTGCGTTTTAATCGCAGCGGGCGATTTTTGATCGCAACGGGCACTAATGCCAAGCTCAGACTGCATGAAGTAATCGTGTCACAGATGTTTTCACACTGCACTATCTGGGCTAGCGATTTGTCACTGCTTTGTTTACACTGCAAGATGGATCGGCGACAGGGGGTTTCACATTGCATGACTTTACAATACGAAGAATCGCAGACAACTTTTTCAAAACTACATCTCACAACCAAAAACACGTAGTTAATATTTTGTTATCAACTACATAATGAGAAAGAACCCTTTAATGGGGTAGAAAATGTACATATTTGCTCACCTGGGTTTGAAGGGAATTTGCAATTTCTCCTCAACTTTATTTTTTCACCCATTTGTGATATTGCTCCCATGACATGTCAAACAGACACAAGTGCTCCTGCCAAATTTTTACTAGTTTTTCCTCCATTTCTTGGATCCAAATACTAAAAATGAGCACTTTTAACTTCTACCGCAACTTCCCGCTGGCCTGCAGGTACCCACACTAGTGAATGCTGCTCTCTCATTGGCTGTAGGCGATCGCCGATGTTATTTTCAATCAGAACACATTTCACACGGCATAATTTGAATCACCGACAGCTCCAGATATTTAGCATGCCAAATATCTCACAGGCATCGGCAACTCATCGACGATTTTCTCAGATGGCGTCTTTGATAGTTCAAATTGTGTGATTGTTACACACGTCAACGAGCACCGATTTACCTGTGATTTCAGCCATTTGTTGGCAATTTCTCAAATCATGTCAGCGAGTCAAAATCAGGGCTAAAATCATGCAGTTTGAATTCGGCATAAGCGGCTGTCAGTGAACATGTCAAACTAACGATCAAAGATCACCGATTTAACCTAGGATTTCACAAATTTGTCTCAGATGAGAAAATCTTGGCTGAAATCTCACATTGTGAGGCTTTAGCGGAAAAAAAATGAATGAATGGATGATTGAAAAATAGTTCTATTTATTGTTCAGCCTGGATTTTATTTTTATGTATTGTTATTTATTTAATATAGTTCTATGCATATGGTCAGTTTGCGATTGTGAAAAAAACAAGAAAAAACAAAAAAACAAAGTAATGTGTTTATTAAATGTGTTTATTTTTTTATCATTTTTTTTCCCGTGCTTCTATGCTCCCTATGTTCCATTAAAAAAAAAGCTTCTATTAAGAACTGCACTGCACTCAATGTTCTCTCCTGACAAATGAGAGATAATCTTTAAAGTACATCATACAGAGGTCAATAGTGGCTTTATACCTTATTAGAGCAAAACCTCAGAAATCACGGCCACACAGCTCATCACTGACCATCTGCTGCATATCACCAACAAAAACAAGAGCTGTGTGAAAGCGCCAATGCAATGGTCAGGGCACACAGCTTTTATCAGTTTTCCAGGAAACAAGTGTTTCCAGGAAGTGGAAAAAGGCGCTACGCTTTCCAGCAAATTGCAGATTCAGGTATCAAATCTGCAGTTCACAGAGTTCAGATTTTTTGATGCACATAAACACTCTCGATTTATGCCAATAAGCTGCTTTTTCAAAGTTATGCCAATCTTTCAGATGTACTCCCCTCTAGACTTCATGTTTATAAAAGGGAAGCGGTGTCCATCACAGAGCAGGTCGATCAGAGACAACCCTTTATTTTCGACTGTAAATGGGCAGCTGTTTGCCGGAATAAGCTGATAGTCTGAAGTCAGGTAATGTAAATCTACCGCCTCGCTGAAGGGTAATATTGACACAGAATCCAAGGGTAAAAACTGCACACATGGGCTCAGTGATGGAATTCTAGACAAACAGCATCACGCCAAGCTCAAACTATTTTTAAATTTGACTTTTTCTCAACTTTTAAACATCTGAAAGTATATGCACTTTTAGATTTAAGTTTTATATTTGCCAAGCACAAAAGTGAAGAACAGAAGGAGAAATAATCAAGGATGAATAACTTTGACAAGCACTCCGAGGGGCTGCTTGGGAATATTTGACAGTTATAATTAGATTTGTTGGAGAGAAAGGTATGATAATGATTCTTCCTGAGACCAATGACAAGAGATAAGAGTTCTGCTTTTTATCACCATTAGATCTGTTCTCATATTCATTAAAAAAAACAGTGTTGCATTTCCGGTCACATTATAGGGAACACAATCAACATCTGTGATTAGTTCAGTTATCAAGCTTTGTGAACATTTTGATGTTAGATAGCAAACAGATTCACGTTTGCATGGAATAATTGAAAATGTGCCAGGGCGTCGGTATCTGATTTATTAATCTCTTGTTGGAATTGTTTGTTGAGTATAGCTGCAGGCAGACTACATCGATGTCAGAATTAGTTTACTGTGTTTTTCGCAACAGTGGCCTCCTGGGCAAAAATCCAGGTAAAAGCAGAAACTCAAGCCATCGCTCTGTAAGGTAATGGGGGGAGATGCTGTAAACGTTTTCAAATGAAATCATGGTCTCCTCGTGGAATACATGCACAAAATCACTAACTGAGAAATTGAAATGATAGGCTACAAGACTTATGGCCACTTTCAAAATAATCATTGAATATATTATGCCTAGGGCTTTGCATTAACACCCTTTCAGCAGTGGATTTCAGCAGTGCTGCATAACATTGCCTATTTTGATGTAGAAGGTTACATTTTCAGTTGGGGAAGTAAAGTGTGCCTTTGTAAAATTGTACGTCGTTACATAAAAATCAACCGACCAAAGTGGCAATCATTGAAATTTTGGAGAGAATTATTCAGATTTTTTTTCTTGAAGCTGCTACAAGAGAGACTCAATAAACTCACAGAACAGACATACTGCAGTACAAGAATAGTTCATATAAAACTAACCCACAATATAGCCTAAAATGATACAGTGATATCTGTAATCATTTAAACACCCTCCACTTTTTCCAATGACTCCTATTAATTTTGTCCTTTTAAGGCACAACATAATTTAAAATATAGTCTTAGTTCAACATACATAAAGATACACACACACACACACACACACACACACACACACACACACACACATACATATACATATATATATATATATATATATATATATATATATATATATATATATATATATATATACACACACACACACACACAATTACATATAATGTCAATCAGTAGACGAACAAACATATAAAAAAGGGGTTTAAATCTACTGTGACATGACCAGAGTACAAATTAATTTAAAAAAATGAAGATTTACACTGAGATCAAAATTGAAATAGTATTAAGTGTTGATAGATCTAAATCTTCTAATTAATGTTGATTGGTTTAATTTTATTCAAACAAAAATAGTTCTAAACAAAGATCACAGTATAAAAGCAGTGCTTTATTACTTGAACAATTTAGCATTTTTGAAATAATAATAATACAAATAATAATAATATTAATAATATTAATAAATATAGTTGCAAGCAGCAATTATCAGGGCCAAGCAGCCCAGTGACCACATCATAAACAAGCACAGCAACAATCTACAGGGCAACTGGAAAATTCTCTAACTTTTTGGCAGCATGTTCTGAACCAAATTTTGTGGAAATTGGGCTAAAGATCTATGAAGAGTTCAAAACAACAGATTTCAAACTAATTCAAGATGATGGAAATAAAGTTGTGTAAATTAGGGAATAGATTATATCAATGTTCACATATCAATGATCCAAGGAATCTGCAAGACCAGTCACCAAACTATTCAAAAGTCATTTGAAAAAAACTGTATATGATTTCTATTCATTTAATTTAATTGTTTGTCAATTTTACCCAGGGGGTGGCCTAAACTTTTTCATCATTTTTTATGGTGTGGTCAGTGCAGCCTGATCTCAGGAGAAAACGTAAGTATTTTACGTTTTGTCAGTTTAGTGGCTAATTCGTACAAGTTCAGTCGTACAAAATTGTACGATTTTAAAAAGGAGGCGTGGCACCTAACCCCACCTCTAAACCCAACCGTCATTGGGGGATGAGCAAATCGTACTAAATTGATCAAATTAGATCGTACGAATTCGTACGAATTAGCCACTAAATCAAAAAGTTACGAATTGCCGTGAGATTGTGTTGGGTCAGTGTGAGGTGACAATGAGTATGTTTGCATGGACATCAGTAATCAAATTATTTGCCTTAAAATGAATAAGACAATAATATGATTAATGTGTTTACATGCGTTGCTTTTTGAATGTTCCTTTCATGATCCCTTTTTACATGTTATAGCACATAGTTCGATTAACGTCATTGCATCACAGTGCTATCCACGTTTCCTCTGAAGTTTCATGTAATTTCGGGTGTTTCCGTTTTAATTTGTCGACTTTAACTGCATTTTGGCACTTTCACTTTCTTTCAGGAATATTTCATGCATGCCCCCATTACGAACGGGATGAAGGATGCAACTATGAACTGCTGGAAGAGTGTTACTGAATGGGAGAAAAAAAAAAACTGCATTTTGCGGTGTATGTGTCTGTGGTCAGATCTAACTCGGTAGGTGCAAAGAATAGTGTCAAACAGCCGTGTGGATCATGTGGCAAAATGCAATGAAAAGTCCTACATGATGGTAATAGTTTGATTGCTGTGTTTACATGTCTGTACTGCACTTAATGTGTCTAAAATCAGCATACTTCACATGTTTTAATCCAATTTCTCTTTAGTTCAATTATGACCTTAAATGGACTAAATTAATTAAAAATTGCTGATTGCGGATTATTGGTGTCCATGTAAACGTAGTCAATGATAGACCTAAAATTTGATTTTGTGTCATTATCTATCAAGAAATATCGTTATAATGTTTGACCAAAAGGTGGCACTGTGACGAAACGTTTTTTTACCACCTTCAGCGCACAATCTCGAAGACACATACCGATTTTCATAATAATTTGCCAATGCTTCCGTAAAATATAGCAATTTTTGTCATAATTCAAAATAGCCAAAAGCCAAAATTGCTGACCTGGGAAAATCAGACATCATTCGACTTGGCATACTCTATGCCTTATGAATTTTGGACAAAGGGTTGAGAAGTTATGGGCAAAAAAAGCCATTTTTTAAATCTGCCAAAATGCTGCAGCTAACTTCAGACCATGGTTGTGATAACACACACCAAGTTTGGTGTGAATACGTCAATGCTTTTTGGAGATAACACCCTTAAGTCAATTTTCGCAAGCTCTACATTAAATTTGTTCGCAAATTAATCAAAAATGATTCATCTTATCAACTTGAATTCAATAACTTTTGGTCAGCATGGTCTGTAAGATTCAATTTTGGTGAAAATTGGAAACACGGCCTAGAAGGAGTTTGTTTAAACAAGTTTTACAAAAAAATTTGAAATAGCGAAAAATCAGCTTGAGCCAAAGAATCAGAGGAAAAAAAGAATTTTGATTGTAGCCCATTTGGTTCAAAAGTTATAAAGATAAACAGAATTTAAACTGTGGACAAGTCGTCATCTTGGAATTAGGAAACAAATTAATAAAATGCACTGCATTTTCTCAAAGCAAAAAAAAAATTCCGAAAACACGCTGCATATTCTCACAACACTTTAAAATAGCATGGAACACAACGGAAATGTTTCAAGAGGACCCTGAAACGTGACAGGCCCGACTATTTAGGTTTTGGTTATTTAGGCTAATGAAATACAGAAGACAAGGGAATCAGGATGTTAAAATAAACAAACAAAAAACTCACCTTTTGAAGATCACCTACAACTTTACTGAGCAATAGTCAGAGCACAGCAGCGTCCATCACATTTTGGATCCCCTTAAAACATTTCAGTTTTTGAAAAATTGTTTTTGTAAATTACTTGTGTTGTGAGAAATAGCAGCACATTTTATTAATTTGTTTGCGTTGCGAGAAAATGCAGGACTTTTTAAAATTTGTTTGCGTTGTGGGAAAATGCAGCGCATTTTTAAAAAAATTGTGTTGCAAGAAAATGCAGCCCGTTTTCTTAATTTGTTTGCGTTGCAAGAAAATGCAGTGCAGTTTTATGTTTATGTCTGGTGAGGATTTGCAGCACGAGTGCTGTTAAATGGATGAAGGTCTTTTCTTAATTTGCTGGCGTTTTCGTAATTACATGTGTTTTCTTAAATTGCAGCACATTAAGCTCTTTCTGCCACTGTATCATCTGCTGCGTAAACATATGCTGGATAAGTTTGCAGTTTTTTCCGCTGTGTCAACACTTGATGAATAAAGGAAATAAGGAAAATTAATTAATAATAATAAAAAAATATATAAATAATAATAATACTAAAACAAAAAACATGCTAAAATCCATTATTAAATTAATTAAAACAACAACAACAACAGGAATAATAATAATAATAACATAAATAATAATAATAATGCAGAGTGACTATTAATTCTGAAAATAAAAAGCCAATAAAGAAAAGAAAAGAAAAGAAAAGAAAAGAAAAGAAAAGAAAAGAAAAGAAATAAGAAAAGGTTATGCATGTCACACTCTCAGCTCGTTCCTGAAGCTCCAATCACTGCTCACCTCCACTATCCACCACTCACCACACCCATGTATAAACGTACCTACTTTATTCACTCACCGGCTGGAATCGAAGTCAGATGGTTCCCCTCATCCTCTCCCTCTTGTACTCTTCCATGGATGTCCTTCTCCTGTGGATGCAAACACATCTGCTTAATTGAAGTGACTAAAGCTTTGCTGGTGCAATACTGAAGATCTGAAACTTACCATGTGAACTGTATGTGAGATCGCTCTCCCTCTGCTACATCACTTACCTGCTTCATCTCTCAGCATTTGTTGCATTGCACAAATAAATCTTTTTTAAAGATATAACCATCTTTGTCTTCCCTGTGTGATCGTGACAATGCCAGGCCCTGATTGTGTCACATAATATTATCATGTTTGAAAACCACTTCTGAAGGTTGGAAAGGCTTGAATGAATATGTAGTGTTTATATAAACCATAGAATCAGAAATATTTATACACGTAAAATCACTAGTCGTATCATTAATGCCAAACATGCTTTCACATTAAAATCATGCTAGCTTACAATATAAAGTACAGCCTCCTTCATCAGAATGAAGACTAAAAAACCCATTAAAGTCTGTTTGTATCTTCAAAGAGTAACATTTTGAAGAGTGAAGATAGAGCTGACCTCCAGTCCTGCTGCCGCGTTGTGCTTTGCACATTCCCAGCACTTTGCTACAGCTTAAAATGTCACATTCTAAGAGACGTCCAAGCACATGCCTAATTAGTCAAATCTTTTGCCTGTGGCACGTTTAAACAAATCAGTTTGAATCCAGTGATGACCCTGCTGAATTCTAAGAGATACTAAATAAAATGCAAGTTCAAAGACTTTATATTTCCGGAAGGAGAAAGATAATGGCATTCAATATTCAATACGTATCTCGCTCTGTTACGGAGCCATGCATGAAATTTACACTTTTTTTTTTTGTGAATCTCATTAAAAATGTTCACTGTTGGAACACATCAATTAGTAAAGAAGTAATATTTTCAATTTACAGCACATTCAGTGTTTGTGTAGGTGACAGAAGTTCAGATTATGGAAAAGCCCATTTTAAAAAAAGACAAAACAGCCCTGAAATGATACTATTATTACACTTAATTATGCACCTGATATGTCCATTAAAAACATCATTTATGGGCAATATTTTAACAGTGGCTCATTTCATGGGGTTGGCAGGAGTGCAGCTGGCTAATATGTGAATTCTATGTCAGGTCACTATTGCGTCAAGCACTAATTACATTTCTCCCACACATGCTCTTGCTTGTACTCCATATGCGATCAAACACATATGGAATCAAAGGCCTTCATTATAGCAGGATTATGGGAATGAGGGAAACTGTCATTTGAGAATGACTTTGGTCTGCCAATTAAGCTCATTTTCTTAAACCAGGATTTGGCATGTTCTGGAATAAACATAGGATGCCATCATCAGGGCCCTGACTTCTGTGATCTGGAAAATGATAATGTATTGCATTGGTGTTAATGTTAGAGAATGTGGCTCAGTTTAATTTGATAATCACAAAGTAGCAATACACTAAATTCAAGTTTACTTCCACTGTGTTTCTATGTTTTTTTTTGTGTGTTTTTTTTTCCTAGATGTCAATGCTTATTTTTTCCAACATCATTCAAAATATATTACTCATAAAGGTTTGGAACCACTTAGGGTAAGTAAATGTTGAGTACACTTTCATTTATGGTTGAACTGTCCATTTGCAACACAGCAATGCTGCAAATAGGAACTCTGTGACAAAGTGAAAAAAAATAAAAAAATAATAATATTAATAATAATAATATGAATATGATTATGAATAATGTGAATAATGTGAATAATGTGAATAATAATAATAATAATAATAATAATAATAATAATAATAATAACAATAATAATAATAATAATAATGAAATACTTAAAATAAAAACTGAATTTATTCACAGCTGAATTTTCTTCAGTCATTACGCAATGTCACATTCTTCGGTGAGACATGATCCTTCAGAAATTACAGCAATATCTGGATTTGGCACTGATATGACCAATTGTTTTTCGGTACTCAGTCAAATGGTTCTTGCTAAGAATAATAATGACCTATTTTTCATATTTGTGGTAAAACTATGAAATAAATGATTATATAAAAAGAGTTCAAAACCTCAATAACAATCTACTAGAAAAGATAATTGCAAATATATATATATATATATATATATATATATATATATATACATATATATATATATATATATATATATATATATATATAATATATATATATATATATATTTAAACATAAATGTATTTTATACACACACACACACACATATAGTTAGATAGATAGATAGATAGATAGATAGATAGATAGATAGATAGATAGATAGATAGATAGATAGATAGATAGATAGATAGATAGATAGATAGATAGATAGATAGATAGATAGATAGGTAAAGTCAGAATTATTCGGCCTCTTTTTATTGTTCATTTTTTATGATGTTTAACAGAGCAAGGAAAATTTCACAGCATTTCTGATAATATTTTTTTCTTTTAGAGAAAGTCGTTTTTGTTTTATTTCGGCTAGAATAAAAGCAGTTTTTAATTAACAAAAAAAAACATTTTTAAGGTCAAAATTATTAGCTCCTTTAAGCTATTTTTTTTCTATAGTCTACAGAACAAACCATCATTATACAATAACTTGCCTAATTACCCTAACCTGCCTAGTTAACCTAATTAGCCTAGTTAGGCCTTTAAATGTCACTTTAAGCTGTATAGAAGTGTCTTTAAAATATTTTGTAAAATATTATTTACTGTCTTCATGGCAAAAATAAAATAAACTAGTTATTAGAGATGAGTTATTAAAACTATTCTCTCCATTAAACAGAAATAGGGGGAAAATAAACAGGGGGCTAATAATTTGGGGGGGGGGGGGGGTGGGGGGGGGGGGGGGCTAATATTCCTCATTTCAACTGTACATATGGACATATAGACAGACTGGTGTAATTAAATGTACTTATTGTAATTAAAAAAGTAATTAATACTCTACTTTTTTCCATAGAAAGACAGACAGACAGACATACAGACAGACAGACAGACAGACAGACAGACAGACAGACAGATAGATAGATAGATAGATAGATAGATAGATAGATAGATAGATAGATAGATACTATTTAATTAATTTATTAAAATAGAATTCAGTAAGGCACAGAAAGGAAACACAATGTTGGAAACCCAATACAATAAATAAGAGGACCTTACAACTACTGCACAGCACATAAAGTAAACTTCAGTGATATTGGGGGACTCTGTTTTAGTTTGGCACATCTGACATGGACTGGGGAATGCATGCAAATCGGTGTAGTGCACATGTATTTGGTGCAGGGAGAATTTCTTTGTGTCAGGCTTGTTTTGTCTGGGTTCTGTTCAGCACCACGGACAGCGGCTGCTGTGGCAGTATATGAACTGGTCTAATGAGTGCCTGGAATGAATGTGAATGTCACAGCGGGGGGTAGAAACAGGGACAAACTGCACCAAAATATCGGATTTGAGGAAAATTGGGTGCATTGTGAACCTAATTCTCTCCGCCACGGTGGGATAGTTCTTTTTCTCCTTTCTGAAAACAAATCACAATTTAAAAACTGGAGACACAGAGAAGCACACACACACACACACACACACACACACACACACACACACACACAAACACACTGCCTCACACAATTGTGTTGCCACTTGTTCAAGTTATGTTTGAGTTTCTTTCCTCTGTTGAACACATCAGAGAATATTTTGAATAAATTAGGAAACTGGTAGCCATTGTCTTCCATAATATTTTATTTTTTATTTCCATTAGTGGTTACTAGTTTCTTTAAAAAAAATATTATTGTGTTTAAGGGAATGAATGAATGAATCAAGGAATTAATGAATTATTTAATTAATTAAGAAAGGAAGGAAGAAAGGTCAATATATCTTGACTGAATAAATGAAGGAAGGGATGAAAGAAGTAAGGAAGGAAGGAAGGAAGAAAGGAAAGAAGGCAGGAAAGAAGGAAGAAAAGAAGATCAGTATATAGTATTTTGTTTAACAGAATAAATGATTGAATGAATGAATGAAGAAAAGATGGTCAAGGATGAAATGATGGACTGTATGAATGAAGGAAGGAAGGGAGAAAGGTCAGTATATTTTATTGTGTGTTTAACAGAATGAATGAATGAATTAATTTATGAATTAATTAAGAAAGGAAGGAAGGAAGTTTAGTATATATTATTGTGTGTTCAACAGAATGAATAAATGAATTAATTAATTATTTAATTAATAAAGAAAGGAAGGAAGAAAGGTCAATATATCTTGACTGAATAAATGAAGGAAGGAATGAAATAAGTAAGGAAGGAAGGAAGGAAGAAAGGAAAGAAGGAAGAAAAGAAGGTCAGTATATAGTATTGTGTTTAACGAATTAAATGAATGAATGAATGAGTGAATGAATGAATAAAAGATGGTCAAGGAATAAATGATGGACTGTATAAATGAAGGAAGGAAGGAAGGGAGAAAGGTCAGTATATTTTATTGTGTGTTCAACAGAATGAATGAATGAATAAATGAATAAACAAATGAATGAATGAATTAATTAATGAATTAAGAAAGGAAGGAAGGGAGGAAGAAAGGTCAGTATATTCTATTGTGTGTTTGACAGATTGAATGAATGAATGAATGAATGCAGGGTTCCACACACTTCATTAATGTTGTCAACACAAATTGATTAAGTTAACACTTTTAGCAAATTTATGTGGATTGAACATAAAAAAAATTAAGTTGTCCCAATGAAATCCCAAGAATTGTGTTCTTTTATTCAGCTCATTTTAAATAAGTAGTTTTTTGAACAAGCAAACACACACACACACACACACACACACACGCACGCACACACACACACACACACACACACACACACACACACACACACACACATATATATATTTATTTATTTATTTTTATTTATTAATTTTTTTAATTTTTTTATTTTTTTGTGAATGAATGAAGGAAGAAGGGAAGAAAAGAATGAAAGACGGAAGGTAGGTCAGTATCGCATTGCGTGTTTAACAGAACATATTAATGAAGGAAGGAAGGGATGATCAAACAAACGAAAAGTTTAATGACATAAAATAAAGTTGATTTGACTGAGTAAATTTTCATTTTGAAGTTATTTCTACCTTTTAAGGGCAATTCCACCCAAGAATGTACTATTAATTCTCTCTTCTGCCGGTCAAGTTGAAGTTGTCAACTTGTTGAACTTTTATTTTCTCCTCACGGATTCATATAACGCAAGTCAATAATAATGTCAGTTTTTCAGTGAACTTTCCCTTTAAGAAAGTTGACTAAAAGGATGACTCCAATTACATTACAAAAGGCACTTCCATCAAAATACCAAGGCATATAAAACATAATACCCCTCACGTAAATCATTCAAAACGCTGAGCTATGTTCTTTTATGAAGGCTATTTCTCTTTAGATGGAGCTGTATTTCAACACTATGTTGCCGTCAGTGCTTATGTTACAACGTCAGGCCTTCACCAGCTTCCTTCATTTGTAACCAAAGCCATTTCTAAAGCATAACAGCCTCCACTATGTGTCCAATGCTGGATGAATAGGACTATGAATACACAGTTTATGGTGCACGTCAGTAAGTGTTACTCTCCTGAAATGTCAGGCATAGGTCATAGCCCACTGTGAAAAATCTCAATGGTTGGGAAATGGGCCTTTACAGACAAGGAAAAATGCTCTTTCACCCACCCAAAAAAATGCAGCAGACTGATTTGTTGGCCTTTTGAATGAGTTGCCTGGCCCTCTGTACAACTTCATCATGGGACTGTTTGCCTGTCATGGCTCACTGCTGAGCTGCTCGCTTCTCTGACCTTGAGAAGAGAAGTTTCCACAGGCAGAGGCCATGGGATTCAACACCGAGCGCAGAGACAACATTTAACTGTCTCAACGAGAGTTTGCATAGCATAATATTCCTCTATACTGAAAAGGGGTAGTGATATTATGAAGAATTTTTGCACTTAAAAAATAACATACAATAATATACATGGAAAACTGTTTTAATGTATACAAATGTAAATAATATTGGAGATGTCCCGATCAGGTTTTTTTGCCCTCGAGTCCAACTGTGAGTCATTTGATTTTGAGTATCTACCAATACCGAAACCCAATCCAATACTTCTTTTATACACAAAAAAAGATTAGAGAAGAGCGTAGAAACAGATAAAGGATGTTCCTTATTTTTTATTTAATTCACCCTATTTTAACATTCAACAACTCTGTTAACAAACAGAGCACTTCTGTGAGGTAGCTTGAACAACCAAGTAATAAATAACATCAATACTCCACTTTTGGACTTTAGTGCAACAGTAAATAGCACCTGAACTTAAAATACCCGGTAGGCAATCCCAAGTTTACATATCTCACAGTTTGCTATGGCAATGTTGTCAGCATCAACTTTATAATACGTCCAGACCGCAGACATACGCTTTCCCCTTTAAGCTGCTTACGTGTTCTAATTTCCAATATGCTATAATCAATACTTTAACCAATAGTGTTTCTGCAACAAAGTGATGTCATGCCACATGCGTTGCTGTATATTTGTGAAGTCAAGAAAGAGGTCTAACTCTGTGCCACCATAAAAACGTAGATGTGTTAAAAAATATAATACATATATATTCAAGACCTGATCAGGAGGTAACGTCCGATTACGATCCCGCGACCTCCGATCATGTGATAGGATCTGGACATCCGTAAATAATACCCTAGATTTTTATTTATTTATTTATTCCAGAATTAATCAGAGGTTTGCATTCATATACAAACAGATCACATTTTACAAACAAACAGGTTTTCACAGTCTGCGTAAAATGTACATTTTTATAAAAATGGAACACAGAGTTAAAACATAAAATTAAATGAAATACAGGGATGAATGGTAAATCATAAAATGTATAAATTCCAAAAAAAAAACTATTTATCAAAAGACAATTGATGGTGGAACAAAGCTATTTCTATAATGTTTTTTTTTTTTTTTTGTTACAATGCAATAGACATTACTGCAGTCTTAAGAGCCACATGATTACTTTGAAAGCATTATAAAATGCAATGTGTTTGCCAGTGTTATTTCAGTGTCAATAACTACTATTAAGTGTAGTCAAAATAATTTTGTTGAGAAACATTCATGTCAATGCTACTAAAAATTAGCTGACAATGAGCTTTTGAGTCTTTGGTCAAGTATAATAACTGTCAACTATATAATAACCCTGGTGTAGTTGATGCGAGAAGTTCTAGATCCATAGAGACATCGAGAGCTACCTTAGTTATATTTAATTTTAAACAAGTGAGTAAACCTAAAGTTGACTTTAATTTGTAACCGTTAAAAGTTAAGTTGACTAAGCTAAATTTTATAATTATGCACATAATTAATTTACTTAATTTTAAGGCAATGGATTTACTCACTTTTTTAAGTTAAGTCAGGTGGGCTGTCATGGTCAAAGTATTCCCCCCTCCGCTCCCTCCTCCGTGTGGTGCCTCTTTCTGCTGGAGTCAGCCTCGTCTCCCGTCCAAAGCATGTTTTCTATGGCCTCCGGCCAAACGGCAGCGTCGAGCACCTCGCAGGCAACCAGCGCTCGCCGCCCCAGGGCGCCGCTAAGTCCAGTAAAACGGACCACGAAGTGCTCCTGAGATGGGCCATCTGGAGAAGAGGGAACTTCCTCACTCCCCGCCACCAAACCTCAGAGAGAGAGCACTTTTCCACTACCCCGGATGTGACAGCCCGAACTCTGCCAGTCTGGGACACTATAACTTCCGGCTCGCAAGTTCCTTACATTTCGCCAGTCGCTCACAGGATCTTGGAGGACGGTCTCCTTTCTCCTATTCCTCAAGCCTCCCCTTCGGATTTTGCGTGCGAGGTGAGAGGGAATCTCTCGCCTCCAGCTCTTCCGCGGGACCCCAGCGCTTCCCGGATCAGCACACCTACTCTGTGCTGCCCCACTGCTGGTACGTCAGCAATTGTAGCGATGAGTCCATTAGCGAGAGCTTTGCCTACCTGGTTAGCGTGGACCAGCCCTTTGCGGTAGCTCATACGCAGACGGCCCCCTGTCCCCTGTCTTGCGAGAGGAGATTGCTGTCCTCATGGCGAAGGATGCAATCGAGCCGGTCCCTCCAGCTAAGATGGAGAGCGCATACTTCATCGTGCCCAAAAAGAGCGTTGGGTCACGGCCAATCCTAGATCTGCGCATTTTGAACCGCTGTCTGCACAAGATGCCATTCAGAATGCTCATGCTAAAATGCCTCTCAGATGCATTCATCCTCGGGATTGGTTTGCAACAATAAACCTGAACGATGCATACTCCCATGTCTCCATTCTTCCACGCCACCATCAGTTCCTGCGGTTTGCGTTCGAGGGTCTTTCCCTTCGGGCTCTCTCTGTCTCTGCGGGTCTTCACCAAGCTCGCGGAGGGTGCCCTTGCAGCCCTTCGGCTCGCCTGCATCCGCATGCTCAATTATCTCGACGACTGGCTGATTTTAGCCCACTCTCGGGAGCAATTGATTATGCACAGAGAAAAGGTGCTCCGGCACCTCCACCTGTTGGGGCTTCAGGTCAACCGAGAAGACAGCAAACATGGCCCTGTGCAGAGGTTTCTCGGGTTGGAGCTGAACTCAGTCACCATGACAGCGTTCCTCTCCAAAGAGCACTCACAGCTAATGCTGAACTGTCTGAGAGAGTTCGACAGCAAAATAGTGGTCCCACTGAAATCCTTTCAGAGGCTTGTGGGGGGGCATATGGCATCCGCAGCCGCTGTCACACCGCTCGGATTACTCCATATGAGACCACTTCAGCACTGGCTTCATGAACAAGTCCCCAGACGCGCATGGTACGTGGGCACACACCGGGTCTCTGTTACTGCCCTGTAGTCGCCGCGCCCTCAGCCCTTGGAATGACCCCTCGTTCCTACAGGCCGGAGTGCCTCTAGTACAGGCGTCCAGACATGTTGTTTCGACAGATGCTTCAAACACGGGCTGGGGGGGCATGTGTTGCGGGCATGCAGCTACAGGCCTGTGGAAGGGAACCAAGTTGCATTGGAATATCAATCGCCTAAAGCTGTTGGCAGTGTTCCTCGCTCTCCGTGGCATATATCAACTGTATGGGGGGTATCCGCTCTCGCCGCATGTCTCAGCTCGCCTGTCGTCTGCCCTTCTGGAGTCATACATGGCTGAAATCGCTGCGCGCCATTCACATTCCTGGCGAGCTCAACGAGAATGGAGATTCAACCCCGAGTCTGTTCAGCTGATTTGGGCGCGATTCGGGGAAGCCCAGATCGATCTGTTTGCTTCCCCCGAGAACGCTCATTGCCAGTTGTTTTTTTCCCTGACCGAGGGCTCTGTCGGCATGGATACACTGGCCCTCAGCTGGCCTCGGGGTATGTGCAAATATGCATTTCCCCCTGTGAGCCTGCTCGCGCAGTTACTGTGCAAGGAGGAGTAGGTCTTTCTAGTTGCGCCTCTCTGGCCCAACCAGACCCTCCTCGCGACGGCCCTCCCCTGGCAGATCCCAGGGGACCATCTGGCACACTCGCCCAGATCTTTGGAACCTCCACATGTGGTCCTTAGACGCCAGGAAGACTTAAGAACCCTATCGACTGCAGTGGTTAATACCATCACTCAGGCTAGAGCCCCCTCGACAAGTCTATTCACTGAATGGTGCGTCTCTCACAGAGAAGACCCCTGAAAGTGGTAGATCAGCATTGTGCTTTGTTTCCTTCAAGACAAGCTGCAATCTCATCATTCGGTTCCTCAGAGGTGCTAGGCGAATTAATCCACCCCCCCCTCTCATGCCCTCTTGGGATCCCGTTCTCACAAGCCTGCATACAGATCCCTTCGAATCACTCGACTCAGTATCTTTCAGATTTTTGTTCCTTAAGACAGCTCTGCTGGTCACGTTGGCATCCATTAAGAGGGTCGGGGACCTGGAGGCATTATCCAGGCACCACAGCCTGGATATGTGCCCATTTTTCCTACCACACTGATTAAGGACCAGGTAGTGAGCCTGCAAGCACTGCCCCCGGAGGAGGCAGACCCAGCCCTTTTATTACTTTGTCCAATTCGCGCTTTGCAAATCTATCTGGACCGCACTCAGAGCTTTAGATCGTTTGAGCAGCTCTTCGTCTGTTATGCTGGTCGGCAGAAGGGAAGTGCTGTATCTAAACAAAGGATGGACCACTGGATAGTGGATGCCATCTCCCTCGCTTACCAAAGCCAGGACGAGCCATGTCCCCCAGGAGTTTGTGTGCACTTCACTCGAAGCATCACATCCTCTAGGACGCGTGCACGTGGCCCCTCTCTAACAGACATCTGTAGAGTTGCGGGCTGGGCGACACCTAATACATTTGCAAGGTTTTACAATATGCGTGTGGAGCTGGTTTCCTCAAGGGTATTAGGTAACCCTTGGTGATTGAGGAAACAACTCGGTTGAGGTGTTGAAACACGCTTGCTGTGCCATTCTCCCTAACACAGAGATACGTGCGTTTAATCACTCTGTCAGTAAGTACCCCATTTAGGCAAGCCCTGCAGAGATTCCTCTGAGGCCCCCAGCATTCACTCAGCGGAGGAGTCAAATGCTGGCCTGTTACGTTGTAGCTCTTTTGCCACCATATCTCCCCACTTGGGTAGCAGGTGGCCTCCACAGCTCCAATGTACTGTTGTATTTAAATTTCTAGAAATTATCAAGATGCTTGTGGCTCCCGAAAAATATATCTAAATCCGTAAATCTTCTGTTGAAGTGGGATAAGTAAGGGCCAGGGAACACGTTGGAAGACCATGCCTCTGGTGATGCAGGTGCGCTCACGCTCTCTTTTGCCTGGCAAACCTCTCATCGAGAGCGAAGGTAAGGTTCAATCATTATGGAGTTTTCCAGACATTTCCCCATAGTGGACGTTTTTACATAGCATTGAAGGGGAAGTAACCATCGTTCCCTGAGGGGGGGGGGTGGGGGGGGGTGGGGGGGGGTGGAAATGCTAAGTTCCTTCGCCATAATGATTGCCTCTTAGCTGTGGGGTTAAGTCTCTTCAGCTAAAAAAGGATGCCTCAGCCCTGCTCTCACTGTGCTTTTACAGTATATTGCCAAATTGATTGCAACGAGAACCAGCTGTGCAAGCTGACGCTGCCAACTCATTGGCCCGATTATATACTCTTTCAGACGATTGGCTTTCTGAACGAAATCCCCATAGTGGAAGTTTCCACAAAATATTCCCTAGGGGAACGAGGGCTACTTAGGTAACCGGAGCGATTTACTTATTGTTTTTTTTTTTTTTTTTTGCATTTCCCTTTGTATATGTATACACTACCTGACAAACGCCTTGTGGTCAATCCCAGTTGTAAGAGCTACAAATAATAACTTGACTTCTAGCTGATCATTTGGAAAAGTGGCATAAGGTAGATTTTCAGATGAATTATGTGTTGAACTGCATCCCAATGATCACAAATACTGCAGAAGACCTGTTGGAACCTGCATGGAGCCAAGATTCTCACAAAAATCAGTCAAGTTTGGTGAAGGAAAAGTCATGGTTTGGGGTTTCAAGACATTTGTGCTGCCCATTACAAACCACAGGAGAGAGCAAAGTCTTCAGTAGGATAGCGATCATTCTCATACTTCAGCCTACACATCAACGTTCCTGAAAGCAAAGAAGGTCAAGGTGCTCCAGGATTGGCCAGACGACACCAGACATGAACATTATTGAGCATGTCTGGGGTAAGATGGAGGAGGCAAGCGTCTGCTAAATGACTAAATGTAAATGTAAATGCATTGAAGATGAATCCAAAGACTCTTGATGAACTCTAGGAGTCCTGCAAGAACACTTTCTTTGCCATTCCAGATGACTTTATTAGTAAGTTATTATTTTTCCACTGCACCATGACTTTATATTCTATATTTAACAGGATTTCTGTTAAGTGACAAGACTTTTATATAGGCAAAATCAGGCTTTTCTGTTCTAATTAAGTCATTAAAAATGAAGACATGATCATATTTTATTTTGGTAAAATAAACAAAATATAGAGGCTTTTGCCTTTCATATCAGCCATTTATGATATTTATATTCAGCTATTTCATTTTTAAAGGTATCAAAATAACCTATGATTTGCCATGAATGTGAAATCACTGAATCTACACACAAGAGCCTGAGATAAATGCTCCTTTTAGAAGAAATTATACATACCAACTGCATTATTCTGCATGACCACTTCCCCTTATGCAACAACTACAAGTAAATACCGCAACAACAAGTTTTCTTATTGTAAGTAAGGTGTTTATTAAGGGGAAACTACTTGTTATTGAATATGAATATATATGTTCCCTTATTACCCACCTGTCTAACTGACTTCAAACATTTTAAAAGTAGTGTATGAGCTGTGTTGTATTTGAATGAATGCATATTGAGAATGTTTTTCATTAAAATGCTTTCAATGACGAATGCACATTGCTTCTCTCTGGGCACAAGAGTCACCTTGCTGCAACTATATTTGCATATTTATTTATTCCATATCATATTCAGCCATGTCAGCACAATTTGCCATTATTTTCAAAATTAGTCTCTTAACACAAACCTACACGTAAATGCACTGAACAGCAAGAGGATTTATTTGAAAGAAGTTTGCGACTCACTGGAGTTGAAGTAATGTTGTTCATTGCATTAATTTAATTGGAAAATGAATGAACATTCTGTATATAAATGAAGGAATAATTGTATTTTTAATATAGTGATATATACAGTAAGCAAAGCTATTTAAATGAATAAATAATCAAATCTAAATAAATTCTGTCTATGAATATTATGGCTGTTTCACTCTTGCTTTAACACACATACACTTGCAAGCCTCTGACAGGAAGCAGAGAGACTCAAGAACAATATTAAACCAGCCTATGGACCATGCAATTTCAATTACCAAAGAGAATCAAAAAGCTGAAAGGAATTCAAATTGATTCCTCCCCAAAAAAGAAACTGGGTCTCAGAGACTGAATTTGGTCTATAGTTTTTGTGGAGGCATACAGTATACATCCCATTTACAGACAAACTTTTATATATTGCATTAGAGGTATTAGCTGTGTCTGAAGCTGTTCTCTATCAAGGTGTGCGTTTCCTAAACAACAACGTAACTCGTGGCTGAACTCTCATAGTACGATGCATCGTTTGGGAAAAGAACGATATAGTGAGGAGTGTTTCCGAAAACCCATAGTTTCTCAGTTGCAGATCCATCGTTTGAACCACTTTAGTTATAACGTAAAATGCCCATAATGATGCTCTAAACGGGGTGGTAACAACTTCTTTAGAGAAAAACCCCATCATTTCTTTTTGCAAATTATATTGTTTTACACAAACATGCATTAAAACAAATATAAATCCAATATTGTTTTGGTAAAAATTTAACCCACTTGTTTTTTTAATGGAAATATATGTAAACCGCACATATAAGGCCTATGTTTCCAAATATTATTGAGAACATTACATATTCTTTTATAAAACATAAAACCACTTACAAAAGCTAACACATTCTTATTTTATATATAAATCATATAAATAAATAATGAGGCTATTTATCAAGAAATGAAATTTAATATTTATTATCTATTAGGAAATGAAAAAAAAATGCTACTTTAAAAATAATGATGATGAGGATGATGATGATTATTATTATTAAGTAGGATATTGTTTATTTATTATGTTTATTTAAGTCTACTTTTACAATTTGACACATGCAAACCACTGCATAAATGTACAAACCAACAGGCCCATGTCATATACAGTACAGATACTTAATAAATACTACTACTACAAAATAAAATACCTATTATAAATTAAAAGCATTAACATATGCTGTCTTTTTTTTGTTTGTTTGTTTGTTTGTTTGTTTTTTTGTTTGTTTTGTTTTCACAAGCTTTGGAGACGTAACATAAATTCTGCTTTTAAATAATAGGTCACTTACAGCTTTCGTCATGAGCCACGGCTGTGTTGAAAATTGTTGTTGTGTTATTTTCAAAGTGCACTGCGAAGGGAGCACAATTGTAAACATGATGATCACTAAAATTGAACTGTAAAAATACTTTGAAAGCAAATTACAGCTAAGAGAGATGACTTTAATCAAAGAGCTTAGAATGACCAAGAGGCGACACGTTCCATTGCAACAGCAGCGCCCAGCAACAGCCCCGGATTCCGCCATTTTGGAGTGAAAACGGACATTGGATCTTATTGCTGTCACGATGGCATTTATTTATTTATTTATTTAAAAAGCGCATTAAAGCTGAACTACAACCTGAAAGATGACAATACAACACTTACTATCACAATCATCTGCACTTTTAACAGTTTATCTTACAGACTTAAAATATGCTGTTGTTCTATTGGAATTTTCATTTCAAAATGGCCACCGTGCCATCTAGTGGCTGTTTCCCAAATCGCACTAGAGTGCCGCCTCTTGGTGATTCTGTGCTCTTTGCTTTAGTGCTTTTTTTTTTTTAATAATTCCTAGTTTAAATGTTAGAATGTTCTAAACGAATAGGGCATAGGGGGATAACTGGGAATAGAACACAGCCAGGAACTATGTTTCTAACTACAGCTCAAGCGTAAAAGTTTGCTATGCAGTTTGCAAATATCCGTTGGAATAATGCATTTGGGAAACGCCAAATCAACGCAAAAGTATCTGGATACTTTTTGATGCAAGCTGATATTGCATCACTCAGCGATCCAATGTCAGTAACAATGCACTCAATGGAGTGAGTGACGTCACTGTGACGAGTAGGATTAGGGGTGGGGTTAGATGAGCGCATTAAAAAGCATTGGATACAGCTCAGATTGCACTGCACCAGGTCTGCATCCAGACCCCTCTCAATCAACAAACTTTGTTTGTAACGACGAAACTTGAAACCTTAGTTGGCTAACGATGGTTTTTGGAAATGCACCCCAGTATTGACGTTGGAGAATGGTAGCCAAGTTAGAGGTATTTAAATTCTGACAGAATTAATTAATTCCCACCTTCAATCAGAAACCAAATTAAAACATGCAATATGGAACTGCAATGCCAGCAGAGAGCAACCATTACATATGACAACTGGCAAAGTAACAATATTAACAGATTTGCTAGGGTCTTTTCTTGGTAGCATTCATACCATTGCTAAGAACTTTAGGTGACACAGTCTACAAAATCAGCGATGGGAGGATGAACACCAGTGTGTTTTTGTTGTGTGTTTCATGATAAACATGATACAATTAGACATTTAAGTTACATGACTGAATAAAATAATCTCTATGTAGACAGTTTGGCTCAGAAAAAAAAAAAAAAAAAGGATGAAAGGGGTCGTCTTTATTGGACGTCAAAATAGCATTGTTGTTAGACGCTGGCTAGACATTGAATTACCTGACATCATGACCAAAATCAAACTTAAAATTCCGTCTTACGATCTTGTGTGCCTGCTGGGATGGCTGTTGTGTATTGAGTGTTTCAAAATGCTAACATGTATACCCATTGTATGTGACAGAATCACAGGTTTTGAGAAAGTAGCACAAGATTGGTAAAAACTCACGCAGACACAGACTGTAGAGTGTTGATGGCCAGATAATAGATTCATGCACAGCTAAGAAGATTAATGTACGTGCTTTTAAAAAGCACTTGCAGATCATTCTTACCCTGCAAACAGCTTTAGAGAAAACCAAAGCGATAAATAAGAAATACATTTATTAATCTAAGCAGCTTAGTTCAGGTTGAACTCGTCCAGCAAATTAAGTTTGCTGGATTTCACAGAAAATAAACACAACACCCCGATGGAGATGAGAAAGTGTCAGCAAAATATTACATCTCGATTTATATTCCACCTTCATGTGAAGATGATTTCCTTGCCTCCTCATTATCATGAGTACAGACTATTTTTAAGTTCGCTTTTAGGATGCTTGCATGTGAGTTTGAGATGAGCGTCTTGGCCTTTGAGTATTATTTAAATTGCTCGTGGTTTATGTCGAGGAGTGTGAGAACTTGACGGTTAGAGAGACAGAAAAAGAAAGAGGGAGATGTGTATCAGTGTATGGGGTATGAAAAAATGGTGTTATATACGAAAATAGCCTGACTGATAACTAGGGGTATGTTTTACAGACAGTTGAAGAAGGGAGAATATTCGCACCTTTTCAATCAGTGATGTGTGCTGCTGAAACTAAGATGGTTCAGACTGTGTTAGAGGTGCATCCATGTTGTGTGTACGTAGGTCTGAGTGTGGAGCTGGAAGAGAAAAGAAGTTAGGTTAGAGTGTATGTTGAGGTCAAGCCTTTGGGCTGAGAAACTCATAAAAGATAGAAGACACCCTGCAATGGCTGCTCATTCTTGGCCAAACACAGACACATATTCACTAGCAGTCTCTCACACATACTGTCATTCTCACAGTCTTCAATCTCTCCAGCTGACGGAGGCTCAAACTTTCAAACCTTTCATTCCAGTGTCTTTTAAAGAAATATTTCATCCTCAGACCTTCTCTTACAGTGGAAACCAACATTATAGTGCTACACACCTTCTGAGAGCATAAACTAGCTTCCTTTTCCTTTTTTTAGTCAATTTCAACATTCAAATGAGATCTGTAAACCTTTTTGCAAGCATGCATAAGGTTGTAAAAATTAGTCCATTGGAGGTGAGTTATATAAACTTTGCAGTTTATTTAAAGTGTTAAACAAGTTCCAGGCTGACTTTGAGACATTGAAGGTTCTGTAGCTCTGCTATTGGGAAAAAAAAAGCATAATGGTTGACTTACATCTGCCTTTCATAATTTTGCATTACATCCTTGACGACCTTTGACTTTCAATCAAGAGTTGTGCATCATTCAGCACCAGAGTGACGCCATTAATATTATAAATATATTAAGTGAAATGTTTTAAGTAAAAAATAATAGTTTCTGATTAAAGCCTGTTTTATACAATTTACCTAACAGAGAAAAAAAAATTTTAAACATTTTTTTTCTCGACGTAAAATCCAATTAGCAGTTTTCATGTCATGTGACCACATTGAAATGATACCGTTTATGCACTTTCAGTTTTTATGTATCTAATGTGAGTTTTGTTGTTAACATCTTGCGAGACATTTATAGTCATACTGTAAGTACCAGCAGAAACTGTAGTTTACCTCATCATTGAAAATAAAAAAAATAGCAATAGACTTACTCCATATGTATGTATTATACTTTAGTTTAGTCCAAAGTACAACTTTACTTTGCTTTGGTTTTTTTAAGTTGAACCAAGTTTTTTTTATTTATTTATTTTTTCCCTTGGGCAGAATAAATATTTTGATTAATATTAAAATACATTTTCAGTGTACATCCAATTGAATAATTTGAGGGTACTTTATACATTTAGCTGTAACAAATTAGAGTATTTTTTTTAGGTTGGTCCAAAGTAAGATTATAATTTGATCTAAGGATGCAGATGTATTTATATTAAACAATTTATCCAGTCCTCAGCATAACTGAGTACAGCCCATTTTGAAAATTCATATTTGTATCCATTTCTCAGTGAATATAGGTTAATTCAATTAGAATATTTGTTTTGAATACAAATCAAATTCATTAAACAGATATATGTATCAAAATAATATTTTAGTCACTAAACATATTTAGAAATTGAAAGATAATACAATTAAATTTAAGCTAAATACTGCAAAAAAATAAAAAATAAATAAAAATAAATAAATTTCCTAATTGTTTTGCTTCTCTTGATTTTTCCTCTTTTTTAAGTTATTTTGTTAGATAAGCTCCAGATTTGGCTTCAGTACTGATTATTCTAATGTATATGCACAAATATAATATTGTATAGCTACCTATTAAATATATGAATTTAAAATATAGATTTGTAAGGGGTGTACTTTATATATGCAGAGCACTGTATATATACAGTATTTGTACACATACACAGTGCTCACTCATACACTACAGACAATTTAGCCTACCCAGTTCACCTATACCATATATCTTTGGACTTCTGGGGGAAACCGGAGCACCCGGAGGAAACCCACGCCAACACAGGGAGAACATGCAACTGACCCAGCCGAGGCTTGAACCAGTGACCTTCTTGCTGTTAGGCGACAGCGTTACCCACTGTGTCACTGTGCTGCCTATAAATACATATATATATATATAATATATATATAATATATATATATATATATATAGTACAGTAGGTTTTTTTCAGGCATGGTGGAGAGTGAGTGGGGAGATTAAGAATAAATACAATAAAAAATAGATATATATATATATACTGCAGATGCATTACTGCAGATGCTGTTTGACACTGTAAGTGATTTAATGTATTTATTCTTAATCTCCCCACTCACTCTCCACCATGCCCGAAAAAAACCTACTGTAAATAACATTTATTAGTAGTATATAAAAATAATAATAGTTAAAAAAAAAAACCTCTTGCCTAGCTTTTCTCAGAATCAGCTGTTTTCTAAAGTGCACATGACCTGAGTTATACACGTTTCAAGAATAAATAAATAAATAAATAAATAAATAAATAAATAAATAAATAAACAAAAACTAAAATGCCTAGTACAGAGTTAATCTTAGCACAAAAACATGTAGATTAATATTTTTCAGACTGCTATATATGGTACCATTTGAAAGCATCTTTATTTTCTGCTAATAGGCATCAACTTGGCATTTATTTTACTGTAAGGAACCTATTTACACTTAATTACAGCCCTGTGGCTGTGTGTTATTCCAATTTGCTATGCACTTTCCTTACTAACTTCCTTCCTTCTCATTGACATATGTACAATTTTACAACCCATTACTGGTGGAACACCTGAAATAGCTTCAAATGTTAAATACTTACACCCTCTGTTAAGATTGAGGCAACTTCATCCACTTGACAGAATGGGGCACATTTTGAAATAGTGGCAGGGGTTGGTAAGTAGAGTGGAACACAAACCAAGACAATAGCAATATTATGTTAATGTTGTGTCAATATTATGATATATATTCTATGTGGCAAATATTTTCATGGCAATGCATACATTTATGATTTAGTGGCTATTGCATAATAAGTTGCATAACAATCTTTATACATTTAGTATGTAGGGTTAGAGGTGGGGTTGAGAGGTTTTGTCTTTAGTGTGCCATGAAGGTAAGAGTTGGGGTTTGGGGCCACGCCTTTTACAAACAGTGCATTTTCAAATGAATCATGTGTATGAATTCATATGAATAGCCACTTTTCTGACAATCTATAAAGCAATAGTTTTTCCTTGTGAGTTCAGGTTCTCATAACCTTTACAATGATTTTTAAGGACTTAGTGAAACTGAAGACAATGGCTGCCTAAATGAGCTTTCCCATCAAATTACTTATTCATATTAAATCTATTAAACTGAAATAAATGTTATTTTATAATATTTAGGGAACATTTTCAGTCACGTTACCCACCAATGACTGAATATGAAACATTTTTCCAGAACTTGGAAAGCCTTCATAACTTTTACACAAAAAAATGATAATAATAATAACAATAATAATAATTGCTTTAAAATTTTCTCTGGAAGTACAGTCAATATTTTGAGAAAGTCTTGCATTTCTGTGTTGGGCTTCTCACGATGGATCTGTTGATAATAGACCAGCAGTGGTTGATTGGAAAAGACAGAGCCAGGTATGATTTATGTTGCTGACGTTGCCAGATCATCCTTGAAGAGTAATGCATTATGGGAATGGCCTGACTGATAATGAGTGCTGTACGAATGAAAGGACTGAAGTTTAAATCGATTAGCGCTTGGCTCTCACTCACATCCATCACGACTCTGCTGATGCATGCACTCCCAATCAGGTCCTGTTTTTCGATGGAGGATTTGTAAATTAATCTCTCTAATAAAACCTAGAAGACTGTTTAAACAACAATCAGTTGTGACATGCATGATTAACAAAAAATAAAGCATGAATGAGATCAAACTTCTATAGGAGGTTTATGAATCAGAATAAGTGATTATGTCAGCAATAACAGTTGCTTGGCAAATAATGGAACATATGCAGGTTTTTACTGGAAAACTTTGCTGGCCTTGAAGGTGAAGAAATTGCAACAAAGGCTCATTCTGAAAACGTAGCCCTATATACATTTCTGGAGATAGCGAATTATGTAACCAGAAGTACGTATGGCTGCATTTAATTTAGCCAGCACCCCGACGCGTGCTGTTTTTCCACATGTCAATGATTATGAATACATTACATCAAAATTAATATGAGTAATCTTAACAAACTGTACATCTGTTTAAAGCTACAACCCTCAAGCAGCCATTGCAGCTAGTTGTTTTTCAATAGGAAGCTTATGAAGGATGTATTTGCTAAATTTGTGTAAGTTGTACAGAAAACACTTATTAGATATGGGGTACGTATCCTCGTAATAACAACACATTCACGCTTTCATTGCTGTACATCACAGTTTATTTTGAAAGGAAAGAGTCCACATAAAACATCCCATCAAACACATTTAGTCCACTGACACAATAGTGTTGAACTATGGATGGTTATTTATTTGTTTATGTGACCGTTTCTGCCGGAGACCTGTTTTTACTATTGCTTTACCATGCTTTACCTCATTACTTACATGCGAAAGGGGCGTCTTTGTAGTAAAAGGCAAGTCGATGTCATAGCTTGTTCCAGATAAAATGAGATCACAACCTGAATAAAAAGTTTAAATTATAGTTACTAAAATCTAAACAGCAGAGTGTGCTGTCTCTCAGTCATTGCTGTTTGATCAGTCACAGGAATTACTTCCTACTGGCTACTTCCAGTAGTTTGACTGAGAGAGAATTTAGCCAATGGCTGCATGATTAATTCGACATATGAACTTCTACTGGTTGATGGCTCATGCAGTCAAGTGATGCGATTTTGCAGGTCAGAGTTAACCAAGCTGTGGTCGCACTTGACTTTTCCTCCCATAGACTTCCATTCATACGCACGCAAATGCGTCAGACCGGAAACGCAGGGTCATGCGTCAAGTTTCGCATGTTGTTGCAGTGCAAAGTTCAAGCCTGGTGAACTCTGACCTGCAAAATCGCATCACTTGACTGCGTGAGACCAATCAAGGATCAAAACCTGATCTCTCTGGACAGAAATTTAAAACATGGAGCAATCGCTCGCTTTTTTAAATGTCTAATCATCTTGTTTAATCCCGCCCCTTTTTGCAGCGCCGTACTACAGAAGTTCGCACACACAAAGCCCAGTGTGACCGTAGCTTTATAGTGACCTGTCAATCATTATGTGACACTACACACCTGTCCAAGTTCAAGCTAACGGCAGAGCGGCTGGTTAGCAAAAAGAAAACAAAGAAACAAAGAAATGGATAATCAAAAGTTTAATCTGCTGAAGAGAGTTTTGAGAGATTGTTTGAAGTGAATAGGAGAATATTTCTGAGGAGCGCTGATACTTACATGATGTGGATTAGGACTAACTTTCGTTTTTTTCTAATGGTGAGTATTATACTGTCATTGCCTGTATTATTTGACAGTTGTTTACATCCCAATTCTTCTATGTGTTTAGCCTGCGCGTGCCTATAAGTGTGTATTGCTGGACAGTATGAAGCGGATCGTATTCTCGCTTACCAGCTGTATGGTTGTACCTTTGTATGGACGGCTGTCCCGCTGTCCGGTATTCAACATGTACGTCGGCGGACTAGATGCTGTCTCTATTCTGTCAATTTAAATAGATTTTATTTGATGGGGATTAATCGGTTGGTCAGCCAGCCAAGTCAGTCAGTTAACAGCGGCCTCTTGTGGATTTATGCGAGAACAGCAGACGCAAATGGCACTCGCGAGAGAAATTTGAGATTAAGTTTTCAATAAATAAAGTGTTGTTATAAACTGTGGCATGTCCTTTACTTGACTTCTTTGAAAGATGTTGTTCTCTGTAAACCCTCCTTTGTGAGCTTGCTCTGTTCTGATTTGTCAGATATGGCCCTGTTTAATGTGAATAGTCTGGAAATAAGGTTATATTTCTGGAACAACATGTCCATTATGTGGCTGATGAAAAAAAAAGTAAGTGCTGTACAAACAATCATTTTAAGTAAACACCCCCATATATTTTAATGCTAATTTTAATAATAAGTGGTGAAAATGTTTAAGAAAAACGTTATAAGAAGGAGGGGAAAATAAAACAAAAACTTGACAGGCTAAACACATTTGAAACGAACAAACAAATAAATAAAAAAATAAAATACTGCTACTATTTATTGATTTTTTTTAAAGCTCATATTCATTTCTTTCTGCACACTGTAAAATCTTTCTGTAAAGTAAATTTAAAATATTTTTTTATTGTACCTTATAAATAAATGAATGAATGAATACATTTTAAAAGACTAGAAGCAAACATTTGTCAAAAACAGGATCAGGTGGATGAAGATGCTACCAGAACACACAAAATAAATTTAAATTGACAGAATAAAGACAGTTAAATGAACTCTTATAACAACTCATCAGCAATACATTTAATTAACAATAATTTCTAAAAAAAAAAAAAAAAAAACATTCACCAGAAATATGACTATGTTGAAATATCAGCGTATTAAAACTATGTTCATGGTTTGTTTGCACATCCATGATGCCTGATTCATGCATGGCTAATTTATGGCCCGTGGCATCACAGTTTTTGACTATTGGCTTAGATTTGAAGATACTCAATATTTAAAAATTTGTTCACATGATTAAACTGCCACACAGATATGTGTTTAGTCTCGATTTTTGATTTACTTCATCACTCCAGAGGTAATCTTGAAATGTGGAGCATATAAGACAACAATTAATTTGTAGAAAAAAATTTTCATGAAATCCTATTAAATACATATCAATTTGTTGATTCATCATTTTCACTTATTCATCAGAGGTTGCCACAGCGGATTTAACTACCAACTATTCCAGTATACAGTGCTCAGCATAAATAAGTACACCCCTCACAAATCTATCTTTTAAATTCATATTTTTGATAGGATGCTATATTACTCTTTATTTGTGCATATACATTAGATTAGTCAGTACCGAAGCCAAATCTGGAGCTTATCTAACAAAATAACTTCTGGTAGCGGTACAAAAACTAGTACACCCAAATTTATATGTTTTACAAAAACATTAAATACCAATTTAAAAAGAAGAAACATCTAGAGAAGCAAAATAATGGAAAAGTGTAGAGGGATGGAAATTTAATTGACATTTTTGTAGGTTGTAATTTTTTTTTTGCAATATTTTGCTTGAATTTAATTGTATTATGTTACAATTTCTAAATATGTTCTGTAACTAAAATATTATATTATTTAATAAATATATCTGTTTAATAAATCTTTTTTGTGTAAATGCACCAAAGTATATAAGGCCAATTGCCTGTTTGTACACTGTAATTATTTTAAGCAGCTTATTGCAATGCCTTTTTTTTTTTTTTTTTGCTTTAAAAATAAATAATGTTTCAGTTGTAACCAAAATTGCATGCATGCTGTTTATAGAGCTTTCACTAAATAGTCCTTTAGACACAACAATATTCTAATTAAATTTCCAACTGCGATGCAATGTTGCTAAAATTGTCCATGGTCATCTCCTGTCCATTTCCTAATTTGCTTAAAAAGCCTCTTTCTTTAGCATATAGCCCTGGAATCCATTACAAATCCCTGAGATAGACAAGTCATTTGCACTGAAATAAACTGGAATCAGGAACTGTCCCCTTGACGTAATGTGACTCATTATCAAAATCCAATTAGCCTCAAACAGTGAGTGACAATGGAGAGTAGGAATGTAAAAAGCTTTATTATGTGTGTATTAGGCCCTCTGTGACAGAGCGCCGGAAATGAAACTTCTTTTCCTTTCTTTTTTATGTCATTACTTTGTTAATTAGGGTGCACACGCTCTCTTTAGAGATGTTAATGGGTTCATCTCCCTATTTCTAAACATTTCAGTTCCAGAAATATCTTTTAATATTTATCAGAAGAGACATAGAGAGATTCTGAGTCCGTCTTGAAGCTGAAAGAAAGGGAGACGGATATAAAAGAGATTAGATCAGATAAAATAAAGAGGGGGGAAATAATGAAAACTATTCTTGGGTGGTTTTGGTATTTTATTTATTAATTATTTTTGAAATTATTATTATATTATTATTATTGTGCTATTATTCGTATTGTTGTTTTTTATCAGTATTATTATTATTATTATTATTATTATTATTATTATTATTATTATTATTTTGATTATTATTTTTAGTAGTAGTAGTATTAGTATTGGTATTATTATTATTATTATTATTATTATTATTATTATTATTATTATTATTATTATTATTATTATTATTGCTGTTATTAGTCATATTGTTGTTTTTGTTATCATTATTATTATTATTCTGATTATTATTTTAAGTAGTAGTATTAGTATTGGTATTATTATTATTATTATTATTATTATTATTATTATTATTATTATTATTATTATTATTATTATTATTATTATTATTATTGCTGTTATTAGTCATATTGTTGTTTTTGTTATCATTATTATTATTATTTTAATTATTATTTTAAGTAGTAGTATTAGTATTGGTATTATTATTATTATTATTATTATTATTATTATTATTATTATTATTGCTGTTATTAGTCATATTGTTGTTTTTGTTATCATTATTATTATTATTTTAATTATTATTTTAAGTAGTAGTATTAGTATTGGTATTATTATTATTATTATTATTATTATTATTATTGCTGTTATTAGTCATATTGTTGTTTTTGTTATCATTATTATTATTATTTTGATTATTATTTTTAGTAGTAGTAGTAGTAGTATTGGTATTTGTAATATTATTATTATTATTATTATTATTATTATTATTATTATTATTATTATTATTATTATTATTATTGGTGTTATTATTCTTGTTGTTTTTGTTATCATTATTATTATTATTATTATTATTATTATTATTATTATTATTATTATTATTATTATTATTATTGATGCTATTATTAGTATTGTTGTTTTTGTTATCAATATTATTATTATTTTATTATCATTATTATTAGTAGTAATATTGGTATTTTTGTTGTTGTTGTTATTATTATTATTATTATTATTATTATTATTATTATTATTATTATTATTATCATTATTATTATTATTATTATTATTATTATTATTAGTGTTTAAATTACCTATTTTGCACCTGCTTATTAAATGTTGAAGTATAAGATGAAAGGCAACACATCTGAAGAATGCAACAACAACAATGACAAAAACAAAAACAATAATGAATGAAATAAACAAACATTACTATGACAGTAACAAGATAATATTATAGAATAAAACAGATATAAACATCTTACTCAATAGAGAAACTGAGAATGCATATGCAATCTCTATTTTTATTGTTATTTTTTTGCCTCCTTAGCTGTACAAACAAACGCTTATTTATTTTTGCTTTGTGTAGCGTAATTGCACTTTTAGTGACTGGCGAATAAGACAATTTATCTTGTCGTAAAATGTTGATGTGCTCTCTGCAGATTCCCCCCACTGTCTTACACAGCAGTATAATGTTCTCTGTTATTCTAAATGAGCAAACAGGGAAATGGGGATGTGTTCTAAATTAGCAATAAGAACTTGTACTGATAATGTAGCTGTCTCAATAATACCCCCTTTTTTCGCTCTCTTTTCCAGCTCTTGGAGTCTGATCAGTGTCCATGTCTCATGTGAAACACTCTCTCAAAATCTCCGCCAGCACATCTGGGTTAATTGGCCGCAGTTCCCAGAGCCTACAAAACATGTGATTTATGTAGCATTAGCAAAAAGACATGAACTTCATATGATCCTTTTTCCCAATGATGTTCTGGCAGAAGGCTTTTGAACAGAACATGCAGCCTTCGGATTCTGCAGATCACCCCATCGTGGCAATAACAATCTAATCTCTAATTCCGAGGACATAAATCCCCAAATAAATAAATGAATAGACAAGAGAGAAGTTGAATAGAAAGTGTTTCCGTACAGAATCTGAACTAGAAAACATGAAAGCCTTTGCATTTTTTAATAGGAAAAACACTAGGCTGTTTGTTTAGAGCATGTTACAAATATTCAGAGTTGCAGGAGTTGCTCGTATCTTCCTGACTGATCCTCATCTCCATCACAGTAATCACCTTTACTTCCAGAACTTCATACTTCAACTTTAACAATTAAATAATATCTCAATTGAACCATGTAGGGCACTGTCATTGTTCGTAATTGGTCTTCCCCCAGAGGAGCTGAAATGCCAGCGGTGTCATGTTGGCCCAAAAGCATCCCATCGTTACAGAAGAGCTGGAAGGTTAGGCTACAGTGCTATGCCGCTAATTAAAGCTAGTCTCTTCCTCTAACCGCTGAATTATAGATGACAAGTCATCAGCGGGGCTGGTTTATAATTACCAGCTTGCTAACAAGACTTGTTTTCCTTCTCATGTTTTTGAGCGTCATTGTTAGAATCCTTCTTGGCATTGACAGACCAAAAGTTTGTGTTTGTCTCATCGTTAAAACCCTTAAACTTTCACCGGTCCGTGTTCACAATTGCATATTTTAGACTGTCATGACAATCATAACCAGCTATAAATATATTAAATATATATTAATATACAGTTGAAGTCAGAATTATTAGCCCCCCTGTTTATTTTTTTTCCTAATTTCTGTTTAACGGAGATAAGCTATAATAATATAACAGTTATAATAACTCATTGATAGTTATAATAACTCAATAGTTATAATAACTCATTTATAATAGTTATAATAACTCATTTCTAATAACTGATTTATTTTATCTTTGCCATGATGGCAGTAAATAATATTTGACTAGATGTTTTTTCGAGACACTTCTATACGACTTAAGGTGACATTTAAAGGCTTAACTAGGTTAATTAGATTAACTTGGCAGGTTAGGGTAATTAGGCAAGTTATTGTAAAATTATGGTTTGTGGGGCTAATAATTTTGACCTTAAAAAGTTTTTTAAAAAATTTAAAACTGAAATAAAACAATGAAGACTTTCTTTAGAAGAAAAAAATATTTTAATTGTTTTAAAAAACATTTTAAGGGTCAAAATTATTAGCCCCACACACACACACACATATATATATATATATATATATATATATATATATATATATATATATATATATATATATATATATATATATATATATATGTATGTGTGTATGTATTCTGAACAAGAACAAGTCTACAGAACAAACCATCATTATACAATAACTTGCCTAATAACCCTAACTTGCCTAGTTAACCTAATTAACCTAGTTAAGCCTTTAAATGTCACTTTAAGCTGTATAGAAGTGTCTTGAAAAATATCTAGTCAAATATTATTTACTGTCATCATGGCAAAGATAAAATATATCAGTTATTAAAAATGAGTTATTAAAATGATTATGTTTAGAAATGTGTTGAATAAATCTTCTCTCCGCTTCTATTTTTATATTTATTTATTAATTAATTAATTTATTTATTTATTCATTCATTTATTCATTCATTTATTCATTTTCTTTTTGGCTTAGTCCCTTTATTAATCTGGGGTTCGCCACAGGGGAATGAAACGCCAACTTATTCAGCACATGTTCTATGTAGCGGATACCCATCTCTGGGAAACATCCATACACACTCACTCACACTCATACACTATGGACAATTTAGCCTTCCCAATTCACCTGCACTGCATGTGTTTGGACTGTGGGGGAAACCGGAGCACCTGGAGGAAACCCACGCAAACGCAGGGAGAACATGCAAACTCCACACAGAAACGCCAACTGACACAGCCGTGGCTCGAACCAGCACTACTCACTGCGCCACTGCGTCGCCTATATATATATATATATATATATATATATATATATATATATATATATATATATATATAACATTTAACTTAGAGCTTGTTAAAGTTTGCACTGGATTTTGTAAACCAACAATGCATGAAAAATATCTTGATGTCAAAACAACATCATGTGGACCTGATCAGATATTTGACACTGAACATTCTGTAATACATTTGTTGTTTTTGACACCAACACTAGATGTCAATTTGATGTTGTTTGACATCATGGTAGTCAATTGACATTAAATAGATTTGCATTTTTTGACATGTCTTTTCGGTGTCATTTGACATCGAGATGTCATCATCCTAAAGTTGGCCCAGAAATTTATTCATTGAAAAATTAATGATGATTTTCATAAATGTATAACATTTGATAAGTGCCATATTTAAAAATTATAACAAGCTCAGACCTGTAAACCAGATCTGTTGATGTTTTACAAAACTTAATTTTGCATATCCAATATTCTATACCCAAAAAGTAAAACAGGCAGATTCGGAGTTAAATCTGACCATCATTTATAGAGTTTCATACTGCATTCCCCAGCTGGCAAATCATGGTGCATTTGTAATTTCCACTATTTGGACCGACATAGCTCTTTCTCACTCTCTTTCTCTCTTCCTCTCTCATTTGGACCGAGAGATTGCTCTGGAAGGGTGAAGAGAGACAGCAATCTGTCAAGGCCATAGGTTACACTGCGCCATCTGCCATGGAGTGAGATTACGAGAGTTTGGCCGGCTGGCATTGTTTTGACTGTCTCAGCCCAATCCCAGATTTTCAGCTATGCTTCTCACACGCTGCACACGATGGAGGTGATGCTAGGGGTGAAAGAAAGAGGATGAGACAGAGAAAGCCAGATGATACTATCTAGCTGAATGCTGAAGAGGAAGAATAAATCGATGCGCCGTGTTGTGACCACCCATGCGCTGTTTGTAAAGGCTCGACGTCCTCCACTGGTAAAAGGAAATCGGTGTTTGTGGATATGTGGGTGGGAAGGAGGGGTTGCATAAGAGCCTGCATGTCTGGTGAACTATCTCATTAAATCCAAGTTTAGATCCACAATCCATATTCTTCTGCTCCATGATCCTGTTGCATTGATCATCATGCCCGAGGACAGCCTGTTTACTGGTTTGTGTATTATGCTTGAAGATTTAGAACCTAATCTTGGAATATGTTTTGATGTGATCGTAAAATCTGGATTTTGTTTTATTATTTTATTTTATTTCATTAATTTAATTAATTTATTTATTATATTTATTTATTTATTTATTTTTTTTTTTTTGTGGAGAATCAAGATGTCTTTGATATTTGAATCAAAGATGAAAAGTGGTTTTCATGCATCAAATCAATAAAGGGCAAAATATTTTAAAATTAATAAATAAATAAATAAATAAATAAATAAATAAATAAATAAATAAATAAAACAGTTTATCGACTAAATAAATAAATTTGATCTTTAAATATGTTTTTTTCCTTTACATAAATATTTTCAGATGAATGATGATGGAATAATTATCTCACCAACGATTTTTTTTCCCCACAAGAGTTATTTAAAAATGTGAACACTTAATTTGCATCTAATACGCTTGATACCTATACAAAAGGCAACACTGCAACCAAAACATGCAATGCAACATACAATCTGGGTAAATAAACAAATAAATCAATCAATAAATTCATTAATTTACGACAGCGACGCCAACTTTTTATTCTTTTACCAAAACATGTTCATTTTATTCATTAATAATTTTATGGTATTAAATGAATGCAGTTTTACCTGTATGTAGAAATGCCAGTCAGATTCAGATGCATACTCATTTTGAAACATGAGTTCTAGGTGATGTCACCAATTTCAAAATGCAGATCTTATCACTTCTTTTTTGCACTTGTGAGTCAGACAGAGTTCTCTGCAATTGTTTATAGTCATGCGGTGTGCATCCTCTTGTCATTGATTCATCATGCAATATGAACACACCAGCAAAGAAATGCAACCCTAGTTAGTCATGCAGTTTAAAAACAACGGTGATTTTTGACCCTATTGCACTTTCACTTCACTTTTATATTGTGTTTTTGGATTTTTATTGTGTAATATTTTAGCTTTTACAATTTTATAAACAGTATTGCATTAATGCACCTTTATAATTGCATAGTTTCTTATTTAATAATAATAATAATAATAATAATAATAATAATAATAATAATAATAATAATAATAATGATAATAATAATAAGCAACGCAGTGGTGCAGTAGATAGTGCTGTCACCTCACAGCAAAAAGGTTGCTGGTTCGAGCCTCGGCTGTGTCAGTTGGCGTTTCTGTGGAGTTTACATGTTTTTCCTGCGTTCGCGTGGGTTTCCTCCGGGTGCTCTGGTTTCCACCACAGTCCAAAGAAATGAGGTACAGGGGAATTGGGAAGGCTAAATTGTCCGTAGTGTATGAGTGTGAGTGAGTGAGTGTGTTTGGATGTTTCCCAGAGATGGGTTTCTCTGCTGGAAGGGCATCTGCTGCGTAAAATATGTGCTGCATAAGTTGGTGGTTCATTCCGCTGTGGCGACCCCAGATTAATAAAGGGACTAAGCCAAAAAGAAAATGAATGAATGAATAATAATAATAATTTCTATACTTACAGTATATATATATATATATATATATATATATATATATATATATATATATATATATATATATATATATATATATATATGTATATATATATATATGTATGTATATATGTATATATATATATATATATATATATATATATATATATATATATATATATATATATATATGTATGTATGTATGTATGTATGTATGTATGTATGTATGTATGTATGTATGTATGTATGTGTGTGTGTGTGGTCTACAGTTAACAGCCTTTTTTATCAGGAGGTAATATAATTTGTCTGCTAAGCATTGGAATTTCCCCAGCTCTATTGTTCAACTGTATAGTTTAGGTTACTATGAAGCATATTTGTAGTCAGCTATCAGAAGCAAATTCTCTCCCAGCATTCATAATAAATTTGAGAAGCTGTTTTTGAATCAGCGGCTTCTAATGAGTATTGTATGTCCACAGTATCGGCTCAATCGTTAGAGAAACAAAGGAAGGCTGAATTGATTTCATCTCCTGCCTTGAAGGATAAACAAAATTTGGTTGAATAAACAACAATCTTGCTAGACTTACCTAGTACATTCAAAAATATCATTTTCCATAACACAAGGGCATCAGGAGAATATGGAGGTATTTACAGCCTGAAATTTTTCGCTCCAGGCTGGATTCCAGTATCTGTGTGGAGCATCCAAATGCTCCCTAAATCATACAGTAGTGTGTTTGCATACTGTATGTGTGTGTGTGTGTGTGCGTGTGTGTGTGTGAGAGAGAGACACTGTATTGCCTCGGGCAAAGTCGGAACTGCAGGTTGAGGCATCACTCTGTAGTCACTAATAAGGAGCCTAATCTTATTCCACATGCTGTTATCAACAAACTGATGCAATCCAACACAGGGATGGGGAGATTTTACACAACACTACTGCCGAGTGCCTGTGTGAAGGAATCAGGCTCACACTTTAAGATTAAAAATATCCAACCTCCCGCGTCAGGTGATCGTCGACGTTCTGAGGAGAGTTTCGCCTACATGTGAGTTTTGTCTGATCTTATCAATGTCTGCGGCTTCGCTCTTTGCACACCTACCTAACTCCCATTAGGCTACATTTTGACAGTGCAATACTTTCACATCATAGAGCTGTGCTTTAAAACAAACAGTATGTGTAAAAAAAAAAAAAAAAGAAAAAAGAACACCCCAGTGTAAGAGATTCATTCAAACACCTGGCAGGCAAATGCATACAGTACAAGTGGATCCTGGAGAGAGTCAGGATGATTCCTCACTAGTAAACAAAACTAATGAGCTATTGTGATGTATAAACGATCACAGGCCTTTCAGTCTGAACACTTTTTTTTTTTGCTCTTTTTTTTTTAGCTGAGCAGATGTGTAATATGAGGGCAGAATTCGTCAGCATAGCAATAGAGGAAATGGGGGGTGACCGTGTCCAGCATAGCAGAGCATTTCTGAGCGAGACTCCAGCTTTTTTAGAATCTAATTTCTCTGGCATACTAGCAAACACAAGATATGAGAGCATGGGTGCATGTCACCTGATAATGCTCCGCCAAATGCCCAGCCATCATAAATGAGATTTGAAATTGTAGTGAGTGTATATGCATGGTCGAAAGGGCACTGGGGACAGGGCTCAGTGTGCATTGCAAGGCGTAAACGTGACAATAAAATCAGAACCAAACAAGCTAAATAAACATTATTTATTTATAAATTCATAAATTTTCCTTCGGCTTAGTCCCTTATTTATCAGGGGTTGCCACAGCGGAATGAACCGACAACTATTCCGGCATAATTATGTTTTAAGCAGCGGATGCCATTCCAGCTGCAACCCAGTACTGGAAAAACCCATACACTCGCATTCGCACACACACACACACACACACGCACACACACACACGCACACACACACACACACACACACACGCACACACACACACACACACACACACACACACACACACACACACACTTATACACTACGTCCAATTTTGTTTTAAAACTCAGTTTAAAATGAAAAGTTTTGAGAATGCTGTAGCAAATTTAATACGGAAATACTAATAATTCCAGTCCATATATATATAGCCGGCAGCTAGCTCTCTCGCCCACTGAAGCTAATATGGGCTGCTCCCGGTCAGTACCTGGATAAGAGACCATATGGAAAAGCTAGGTTGCTGCTGAAAGTGATGTTAGTAATGCTCAACCCACTGTCTGTGTGGTCCCCAATATATTGATGGGCACTCTATACTGCTCAGTGAGTGCTGTCTTTCGTATGAGATGTTGTATGTTATATTTGTTTTCTTTGTAATTATATGTTTGCTTTGATGATGGGTAAAAATTAGGGCCAGACAGATTTTTTGATATTTCTGCGCAGAATTGTGTTAAAAATCTGCGGATTTATGCTGAATTATTTTAGGAGTATTATAACTAAAACCTCAATATATGAAATAAAAAGTAACACCTTTTTAACTTTTATTTAATGTTTACTATGCAAATCCAATTAGGTCTACTTTATTTGGTAAACAAAATAAGTCTGTCATATGATATCTCTACTAAAAGACAGCAAATATTGTTTACAAACTGTATTGTAAATAAATCATATGAATATTTTCAAATTAGTCAATAATATTACTGTAATTAATTTAAAAACTGATTAAATATAAATTTACACACCTTTACACAAGTAAATAAACAGTATCAATGATGAGCTAAAAATCTGCGGAAAAGTTTTGCACGCACAGATTCTGTGTGGGCCTAGTAATAATCTAGAAATGTCTGAGTAGATAATAAATACACAACTTATTTGATTCATTACTAGAGGTTGCTTATCCAAAAAAGAAGACATATGACAGAAATCATGGCCATGGACAAAATAATAAATTAAAGTTTCACACACACACACAAACACATGGAGAGGAAGAAAAAAATACATTTTAGATATCTATATTTTAGATATTAAGACCATTTGAGCTACTAAGGCCTAAATGGCAAAATTCATGTGTAATTTTGAGGCTGTGAGCTTGGCTGTCATAACATATTCATCCATAGCTCTCAATCGGGAATATGTGAGCACCCCTTGTGGAAGCTCTATGTGCCCTTGATGCACATTTCTGCCAAGACTGCACTGAGACGAGCTCTGAGGCAGTCAAAGCGTAGACTCAAAGACCTCAAGGGTTTTAGGTGCCATTTGGAATTGAACTTAAGTTGACAAGCTAACGAAAATACATGTATTTTCATATCAAACGCTGTGTCATCCATGCGCCAATTGCAAGGTTTAAAAAATTTGGGGATAAGAAAAAAAAAAAAAAGATTGTGATTGAGTAATTTATTATTAATAAATGTAAGTATTAATTAATAATTTGTGTATTAATAAATTAATTTGTTTGTTTGTATATTGTGTTGCACAGTTAATTTCAAGTACTGTAAAAAAACAACTAGTCATGTAAAAGCAACATTGTTTGTTGAGAATCTTTTACATGTACTTTATAAACATTTTACTATCTCAATTCCATACATTTTATCAGGGATGTGCCAATCAGGGTTTTTCCTTTTTGCCTCTGCTGATACTGAAACCTGATCCAATACTTATATAATACATTAAAAACGAATAAATAAGAGTGAAGAAACAGATCCACGAGCTTCCTTATTTTTTTATGTAATTCACCTTATTTTAACATTCAACAACTCTGTTAACAAACAGAGCATTTCTGTGAGGTAGCTTGAACAATCAAGTAATAAATAACATGAATTCCTCACTTTTAGATTTCAGTGCAATATATATATATATATATATATATATATATATATATATATATATAAATCTAATACAACAACAAACAGCACCTCAACTAAAAAAATACCTGGCAGACAATCCCAAGTTTACATATCTCACAGTTTGCTATGGCAATGTTGTTGTCATAAACTTCATAATACCTCCAGACAGCAGACATCACGCTTCTGCTTCAAGCTGCTTCCATGTTCTACTTTGCCGGCATTTAACCAATAGTGTCTCTGCAACAATATATATATATGGATTCATTAATTTATTTATTTATTCATTAATTTATTTATTTATTTATTCATTTGTGGCTATACTTACATGATAACATACCAACAGAATAAAGATAATCATGTACCAAACCAATATACCTCAAGTTTTATATTGCTCACAATGATGATAGGCGACACACATACACTACGGACAATTTAGCCTACCCAATTCACCTATACCCACCACATGTCTTTGGACTGTTGGGGAAACCAGAGCACCCGGAGGAAACCCACGCGAACATGGGGAGAACATGCAAACTCCACACAGAAACGCCAACCGAGGCTCGAACCAGCGAACTTCTTGCTGTGAGGCGAACTTGCTGCCACCGGGTGCTCTGGTTACCCCCACAGTCCAATGACATGTGGTATAGGTGAATTATGTGGGCTAAGTTGTCTGCAGTGTATATGTGTGAATGAGTGTGTGTGGAT